>NC_058082.1:17515665-17815665 GCF_014858855.1 Bufo gargarizans | reverse complement strand
TATCTTAGTCCACTTCTCCTCAGCTTCCCTCTGTTTATACATGATTTTCTCATAGTTTTTTACCTTATTAATTAGATTTATCCATGTAATTATATCTGGAGTATATCGAGCAAACCAGGTCCGACTGATCAGCACTCTGGCCAGCATCAATATCCTACTCAGGAGGATCTTTTGATAGTTATGATTATTTAGTTTGGAAAGATCATTAAGCACAAGTACTTGTAGTTCAAAGGGGATTCGAATTTTTAGTTTATACTTAATACAATTATTTATAGTATTCCAATAGTTTATGAGTTCTGGACAAGTCCATATCATATGAAGAAAATCCGCTCCTGCAGTGTCGCATTTAGGGCAGTTAGACGTGTCTCTTAATCCACACTTGTTCATCCATAAAGGAGTGATATATAATCTATGGCAAATATAGAATTGTACTAAAACATGGTTAAAGTTCCGGGATAGTGAGCCTAAGTTCCCAAAAATATTCTCCCACCCTTCTATTTGTAAATTCGGACAATCCACCTCCCACGCTCTTTGTCCTGGTGACTGTGTGTCACTAAACCGTGCCTTAAGTAATAACTTATATATATTTGATATTTTTATTCTAGAAGGTGTACCCCCTACCCAATCATTCAAAAAGGATGAATTATCTATATCCAACACCAGTTTATCGTCCAGACTGGATAGTACTGAGCGCAATTGGAAATACCTAAACCATGAAAGGTTTTCTATATTATGTGTCATCTCTATAAATGGTTTAATATCTCTATCCTTAACTACCTGTGAAATATACAGAATTTTATTCTTCTGCCAAAATGTGTCGGCTGCAATATCATCCAGCCTTTGTAAATACACATTATGCCAAAGGGGCGTAAATGTAAGTGAACCCTTCACCTTCAACCATGTCCTAGTTGTAGCCCACACTTTCAGGAGTAGTTTTATAGTCTCTCTATCGCCACGCTCATAATTCTTCAATAGCCCAGATTCCAACAAGGTAAAAATATTATTATGAGCATGGCTAGTTACCAACTTCCCCAGCAGTGCGCTGTTCTCTGATTCATAGCACCTCAATAACTGGGCTGCAATAAAATACCCTTTGAAGTAAGGGAGATTTAGCCCCCCGCACTCCACTGATTTATACAAATATTCCAGCTTTATTCGAACTCGCTTTCTTCCCCATATTAAATCATTAATTATTCTTTCCATGAGTTTAAAATACTTATCTTGTATCCAAATAGGTGTATTCCTGAGCACATAAAGAAATTGTGGTAATATCACCATTTTAACCAGTGAAACTCGGTCAGCTCTGGATAGGGGAAGTCTCAGCCAGATCCCTATTTTAGCTCTAGTCTTTACCATTATGGGGATCAAATTAAGTTGTACAAAATTTTCAACCCGAGGTGATATAGTCAAACCCAAGTATTGAAAAGTGTCAACAATGTCTAACTGTGTCACAAGAACCTCTTTCTGTGGCAGGGGGTCTATTGGCATCAAACTGGTCTTAGCCCAATTTATAAGAAGACCAGAAACCTCACCAAATGCTTTAACCATTTGAATAATCCTAGGAAGAGTAATTTCCGTATGGTCTATAAAAAACAGAACATCATCCGCATATAAGGAGATACGGTCTTGTGATCCTAGCGTACCAAATCCTTTAACCTGATCATCCTGCCTGATAGCTATCGCAAGGGGTTCGATATAAATATCGAATAACAAGGGGGATAATGGACAGCCCTGCCGCGTGCCTCTATATAAGTCAATACTACTACTCAGGATTCCATTAAGACTCAATTTTGCCCTTGGAGATCTATACAATAACTTAAGAGTACCTATAAACCTTTCCTCAAAGCCCATCCTTGCCAGGACCTTCCAGAGGAAGCGCCACTCCACCCTGTCAAAGGCCTTGGAGGCATCCAATGACAGGATGGAGCGAGCGGTCCCCCCGGGGGCCTGAATATTAGAAAAGAGTCGATGTAAATTGTGATGTGTGCCCTTGTTTTGAATAAAGCCACTCTGATCCGGATGGACAATAGAGGAAACGACCCTAGAAAGCCTTGTAGCCAGGACCCTCGCGAGAAGCTTTACATCTGCATTAAGCAGTGAGATTGGTCTATAGGATTCTAGATCTAAAGGGTCCTTGCCTTTTTTTGGAATTAATATTATTACAGCTTCCATCATTGAATCTGGCAGCTTCCCTTCCTCCATTGATTCAGAAAAGACTTCCAGCAATCTAGGGAGAATACAGTCCCCATATTTGGTATAGAATTCATATGGGAGTCCATCTGAACCAGGAGTGGAGTTGGCTGAGCATAATTGAATAGCTCCCTCAAGCTCCTGAATTGAGACCTCTAGTTCAAGTGCTTTCTTTTGCGCCTCAGTAATAGTTGGAAAGACGATCCCATCAAGATAGAAATCTATCTTATCATCTGTGATCTCGGATTCGGCTTTATACAAATCAAGGAAATAGTCTACAAAGGCCTTCTCTACCGGACCCTGTCCAGTGACCATCCTACCATCAGTCAGTCGAACCTTATCTATATATTTTTTGGATTGTTGGCTTGAGATTACTCTGGACAAAAGTTTACCAGGTCGCCCTGACTCCGTGAAGTATTTTTGCCCTTTAAAAAAAAGGCTCTGTTGGGCCTTGTCCAATATAAAATTAGAGTATATTTGTGTGGCTCTTTGCATATTTTCCCTATTCTCCTCCGTCTTATTCATATAAAAGGATTCTGTCGCCAGTGATGCACGTTCTTCTAGATTTTTCTGTTTTTTCCCATACTCCTTTCTGAGGTTCGCGATGTTACTAACCATCAATCCCCTCATATACGCCTTGAAGGTGTCCCACACCACTTGAATTTTTGCTGAGCCATAGTTATTATCCCAAAATCGGCAAATTTCATTTTGGATTATTTCATGTGTCTTTATAACTGATAGCCAATAAGGATTTAGTCTAAAAGGAGGTTTTTGTGTGTATCTTTCCTGAGATAGGCAGAGTTCAAGTAGTAACGGAGAATGATCCGATATTGACCTTGTTTCATATTTCATTCGCTTTACCAGTTTCACATGTTTACTACTTATCAGTGCAAGATCTATTCTAGACATCGATTTACCTGCTTTACTAAAACATGAAAAAGCCCTTTTCCCCTGTCCTAGATATTCCCAAACATCTTCAAACCCAGCCTCCAGACAAAACCGTGCCAGGGGAGACCCCTGAACCAGACTATCACTCTTGACACTCGTAGAGACCCTATCACGTAGAGGATCAATGACACAGTTGAAATCACCAATAATCAGTGTTGGACACTCTGGCCATTTATCCATAAATAATACCAAAGAATTAAGAACCGAAAAAGAAAATGGCGGTGGAATATAGACAAATGCCAAAATACATATCTTCCCCCTTAACCTACAATATAGAAAAATAAATCTCCCCTGACGGTCAACAGAGGATGCCTCACAGACAAAATCAATAAGTCTATGTATCAAGACAGTAACACCTCTCGAATAATTGGAGAAAGTAGAATGATACGTGTGCGCAGCCCATCCCCTGTCGACCACCCTAGAGGTCTCTTCAGTGAGATGGGTCTCTAGCAGGCATATTGCTGGTAAGTGGACCTGAGTGAAGTCAAAAACCGCTTGTCTTTTGCCTCTATCCCCTAAACCGCGTATATTCCAGGCAACAATTCTAGTCAACATTATTAACACCGGTTAAATGGGAAAGAGAGAAGAAAAAGAAAAAAAAAAAAAGGGAAAAATATTTTCTGACGCACCACAGCCCGACCCCGACCCCCACCCCCCAACCCCCCAACCCCCAACCCCCCATACAGGTAATCCACCACATATTGTGGTAGATTTCTCTCCTATGACCATCCCTCCCACACTCCCCCCGCTCGGCCACCCCTATTAGGAAGCGAAGAGAAAGAAATTTAGGGGTATAGACCACTTATAACCATTATTATTCCCAGCACATCCTAAAACAATTAAATCATAGATTATTTCGTTCAAGCCAATCCACGGCTTCTTCCGAGGTGTCAAAAAATAAGATTTTGTCATTGAAGATAATTCTCAATTTTGCTGGGAACATAAGAGAATATTTAATATCCCTTTCTCTTAGCCTCTTTTTGACAGTCATAAATGTGCGTCTCTTTTCTTGTATGTCTTTTGAAAAATCTGGAAAAAAAGCCAATCTGTTACCATTATATACAACCGGTGAACATTCCCTCGCCCTTCTCAGAAGGATATCTTTGTCCCCTGTGGCCAATAGCTTAACGAGAAATGTCCGAGGTTGTCTCCCTGGAATTGGCTTACCCCCTGGGACCCGATGAGCTCTTTCTATCATAAAAAAATCGGAAAAAGAATCTTTCCCAAAATTCTCAAAGATTAGATTCTGTATGAATTGGGTTGGGTTCTTCTCTTCCGCACCCTCTGGAATCCCTATTATTCTCACATTATATCTTCGTGACCTGTCCTCAAGGGCCACCACCTTTTTCTTCAGAAGATTACACTCTAATTTAAGTGTGGAGACTTCAGAGTTTATTTTTTTGGATTCATTCTGTATCAGGGCAACGGAGCTCTCAAGGTTGTTAACTCTATCTCGCATTTTGGACAGTTCATCTTTTATTAGTCCCACATCAACTTGGATAAACCCGAGTTGGGTTGTAACAGCCTGTATTAGATCCCCATTTTGTTTGACTGCTAGCAGTATTTCTTCTAACGGAGAGGAGTTGTCATTAGGGATAACTTCACCTTATACCGTTCTCCTATGGGGTATCTGAAAGCTTTTGTGATTCTATGCAGTCACTCTGAGTCCTTCTTTTTTTTGTGCCAAGTCCTTTGTCGCCCTCGCTATTAACCTCGGAGGACTAGAAACTTGTCTATTTTGTTGTTTCAAAAGTTTTAGAACCTATTTTGACTTGAAAGGTCAGCCGAAGCGCTGCTAGCTTTTGGAGCCATACCTTTCTATAGTCTTTTTCTTTTTTTTTTTTTTTTTCTCCTGGATTTCTCTTGGAGAAGGCTCCCGCCACGCGAAAGTCAGGGGCGGGCGAGGCGTGGCTTATCTCCTTGCCGCACTTGGGTGTTTTTTTTGTGTTCTGTCTCCTTTTATATTGGTATCTCTCTTTTTTTCTTCTTTTTCTCTCCTTTCCCTTTTCTTTTCTTTTCCTTTCCCTTCTTTACTCCTTCTCCGCTTTCCCCCCTCCTTTTTTTTTTTTTTTTTCTTCTCTCCTCTCCCCCCCCCTGTCCCCCCCTTTCTTTTTTCTTTCTTTTTTCTTTCTTTTCTTTCCTTTTCCCCCTTATACTCTTTCTCTCTCTTCCACTTTCCGCCTTATGCTTTATAGTTTACTACTTTTTATATTTGTAGCCACCAAATATGTTTTAAGATGGTAAAGTAATTTTAGCTAATAGGTATCATCCAAGGGAGAGGACATATAGGAGACAAAAGAGGGGGGTCAAAAAAAAAAAAGGAACAATCTCACCGGTTTTCAACCTTACCCAGGATTGGAAAGTCTTGAGACACACCGGCAGCAAAAGCAAGGAAACCGAATCTCCAGCAGCCTATCAAAAATAGGATTTATAAGGTTAATCCCAGCAATGCAAAGAAGGAGGGGGGGATGGTCAACGAAGTCTAGAGACACGAGGAGGGATTTCGGATATAGCAAGGAGATCATACAGAGCCCCCTGAGGAATCCTTCAGCAGAATTGCATTTTAAAGGGGTTTTCTTCTTTGGACTTGTCATTGTGACACAGTCAGGAGATGACTTCCCAGGATCGTGTATAAGTGTTATGTGCGCTCCACTTCTACACAGGACACAAGCTTTTATTACAATCATAAATTATCCTGGAATCAGGCTTGAAGAAGTCATATAATGAGAGGAAACAACATGATGGAAGGGGGACTCGCTTCACATGACAGAGACCCTTTAAAGTTATTCATGAAAGTAAAGTTAGTCATTGTTTTTTTCTATTTATTATTATTATTAAGGTTGGAAAAATCCTTAAGATTCCCGTCATAAAGTTCCTTCTGCACTCGGCCTCCTACTTGTGGTTCCTGATATTTCTTCTGGTAGAATCTTTGATCATGGAGAGAAGACACGATATATATGAAGGCAGAGACCAAACCATATGGCAGAATTCTCTACACATGATCTGGGTGGCAGGTGGGTGTACAAGTGACCTGCTCCAATTAATATGCCCTGGAACAGCTATTACTGCAAAGCACTACACATATATTTTCTATATATAAGAATATAACTACTATAATACTGCTCCTATGTACAAGAATATAACTACTATAATACTGCTCCTATGTACAAGGATATAATTACTATAATACTGCTCCTATGTACAAGAATATAACTACTATAATACTGCCTCCTATGTAGAAGAATATAACTGCTATAATACTGTCTCCTATGTAGAAGAATATAACTTCTATAATACTGCTCCTATGTACAAGAATATAACTACTATAATACTGCTCCCATGTACAGGAATATACCTACTATAATACTGCCTCTATGTACAAGAATATAACTTCTATAATACTGCTCCTATGTACAAGAATATAACTACTATAATACTGCTCCCATGTACAGGAATATACCTACTATAATACTGCCTCTATGTACAAGAATATAACTACTATAATACTGCTCCTATGTACAAGAATATAACTACTATAATACTGCTCCTATGTACAAGAATATAACTACTATAATACTGCCCCTATGTACAGGAATATAAGTACTATAATACTGCTCCTATGTACAAGAATATAAGTACTATAATACTGCTTCTATGTACAAGAATATAAGTACTACAATACTGTCTCCTATGTACAGGAATATAACTACTATAATACTGCTCCTATGTACAAGAATATAACTACTACAATACTGCTCCTATGTACAAGAATATAACTGCTATAATACTGCTCCTATGTACAAGAATATAACTACTATATTACTGCTCCTATGTACAAGAATATAACTACAATAATACTGCTCCTATGTACAAGAATATAACTACTATAATACTGCTCCTATGTACAAGAATATAACTACTATATTACTGCTCCTATGTACAGGAATATAACTACTATAATACTGCCTCCTATATACAAGAATATAACTACTATAATACTGCTCCTATGTACAAGAATATAACTACTATAATACTGCTCCTATGTACAAGAATATAACTACTATAATACTGTCTCCTATGTACAGGAATATAACTACTATAATACTGCTTCTATGTACAAGAATATGACTACTATAATACTGCTCCTATGTACAGGAATATAACTACTATAATACTGCTCCTATGTACAAGAATATAACTACTATAATACTGCTCCTATGTACAAGAATATAACTACTATCATACTGCTACTGTGTACAAGAATATTACTACTATAATACTGCTCCTATGTACAAGAATATAACTACTATAATACTGCTCCTATGTACAAGAATATAACTACTATAATACTGCCCCTATGTACAAGAATATAACTACTATAATACTGCTCCTATGTACAGGAATATAACTACTATAATACTGCTCCTATGTACAAGAATATAACTACTATAATACTGCTCCTATGTACAAGAATATAACTACTATAATACTGCTCCTATGTACAAGAATATAACTACTATCATACTGCTCCTGTGTACAAGAATATAACTACTATAATACTGCTTCTATGTACAAGAATATAACTACTATAATACTGCTCATATGTACAGGAATATAACTACTATAATACTGCTCCTATGTACAAGAATATAACTACTATAATACTGCCTCCTATGTATAAGAATATAACTACTATAATACTGCTCCTATGTACAGGAATATAACTACTATAATACTGCTCCTATGTACAAGAATATAACTACTATAATACTGCTCCTATGTACAAGAATATAACTACTATAATACTGCCTCCTATGTACAAGAATATAACTACTATAATACTGCCTTCTATTTACAAGAATATAACTACTATAATACTGCTCCTATGTACAAGAATATAACTACTATAATACTGCTCCTATGTACAGGAATATAACTACTATAATACTGCTCCTATGTACAGGAATATAACTACTATAATACCGCTCCTATGTACAAGAATATAACTACTATAATACTGCTCCGATGTACAGGAATATAACTGCTATCATGTGCCCGCAGGTTTCTTGTGGCATGAGTGTAAGGAGGTCTGGATTGAGGGGCTGAGGAGTTATTTCCTTGACTGGTGGAACTTTCTGGACATTGTCACTATCAGTATGTACCTGGCGTCCTTCTCTCTGAGGATCCTTGTCTCGGTGAAGGGCTCCCTTACCTGTAATGATGATCCTAATTCAGATATTTGCTATTATTATACTAAAGCAGGTAAGATTCTGATACTATTATACAGTGGTTTATGTAAATTAATGGAATTTTAGAACCCAAGGTGCCCTTGCTCTATGATTATGATCGCTCCGCTACCTCCCCCATCACTGGTGCCTCAGTTGAAGAGATTTCATGAGTTCTCAACTGAACCCCTGGGGTTCTTTTTTTAACATGCTAAATCCCTGAATGTCTGGATGTGATTTTGGGATTTTTGTGCTGGTGATATGTGCGTATCCTCCTTAGATTTTAGCATCTCATGATGAATGGGTTATAACTATTGGAACTGTTTTGCAGAACGTCCAGACTGGAACACTGAGGACCCACAGTTCATCGCTGAGGTCTTATTTGCTGTGACCAGTATGCTGAGCTTCACACGACTGGCTTACATCCTTCCAGCCCATGAGACCCTCGGGACCCTACAGATATCTATAGGCAAAATGATTGATGACATGATACGGTGAGGAGCGCCATCCTACTAAGGACCATCAAGGCAATGGATCCCTAGGAGAGGTCTTCATAAGATTAGGTCATCCATATGATGTACCATCAAAGCTTATTGAAAGAGTACAAGTGCTTTGATCCATTGATCATCCACAGAGTCATTTAGGAACAGTCATGATTCTACAACCTCTTTTTCGACAAAGGTTTCTTTCTTTTTCTTTGGGGACTACAGGGAAGTATGTCATATGACATCTCCTGGCTCTGCAGAGTTATAGAGCAAAAAACATATGGCTACCAAACAACTCCCAGAGCTGGGTGGAGCACTTAGCAACATGTTCTTATGAACCTTGTGTCCCTTTGTAACCTCTTCAAAAAAGAACTTCTAATCTTCATGCAGATAGGTGCCATGTGCGTGGGGGCAGTCCCAATTCCAGCAAGTAGTCCGGGTCTTGCTTGCAGAGCCCATCCAACACCTCCTCATTTGCTTTGACTGACAGCACCAGTTATTTTGGACATCATTTGCATCCTTATATTGAAATCCTGTGGATGCACAGTTTGCTCTCCACCCAGCATGTGTGCACCATTCTCTAAGCTTCAGACAAAGGCCTTATAGTTGTACTGCACATGTGCTACAACCATCACCTTTACACCTGGTAGAACATGTGGGGCAGCCTCAAGCTTGATGTCAGTCAGTCAATCAAGGCAAAGAGGACAGTGTTGGGTGGGTTTAGCAAGTGATACTCAGCGCACTAGCTGGAATTAAGAACTGCCCTTGGAGAACCTGCCACCTAATTTGCATACGACAATATAGAAGCTATGTGAGGACACAATGTTATGTGTGAACAAGTTGCTAAGTGCCTTACCAAATGCTGGAAGTCATCATCTTACAGCCTCCCTTTAAACAGGAATTCCAAAAAATAGAGGGGACTGGGCTCCTTGAACTTCATTCAGGGAATTATGATAATTTTGTGGACTTCAACGGTGTCATCTTCTGCCATGTCTATCACTGTGGATCACTGGAGGCAGGGTTCCTCTTGAAAGAGCAATTCAAATCAAAAGGGTGTTTTTGCTCTTAGGATCTTGACCACGACCTTCTTCTTGATGTCCTTGCCTATAAGCCCTTTTTTGCCATTTTTCCCATGGATTACTCTTGAATCTATAGGTTAACAATCGCATCTACATTTAACTAGTCCAACAAGCTCCAACCCGTGGTTCTCCATCCATTGAAAAACTAGGTGGCAAGGTAGGAGTGTATTATTGCAACAGCTGGAGAACCAGAATATGAAAACCAATTGTCCAGTCTAATCTTCCCTATCAATTGTCACATTCACTACCTTGATGGATTCAACCCCCGTTGGAGCTTGATGGAATGGGCATAGGGTAAATTGGCTTATAACATAACTACTGCTAAAGTGCTAATATAAGTGTGTCTCCTGTATCCAGGTTCATGTTCATCTTGATGATCATTCTTACCGCCTTCCTCTGTGGCCTCAACAACATCTATGTTAACTACAGTGAAGCAGAAATGCTGGGGAAGTACGTATTTGATCGTCCTTTTATCATATAATGGTCAAGACCGGTTAGTAATGTTTCCTCTGTACTCTTCATTGAGATATCAGAAAGGCCTGGTGTGATCATCCTGTCATCATATAATGGGTAAGATGGGTTAGTAATGTTCCTATGTACTCTTCATTGAGTTATCAGAGAGGCCTGGTGTGATCATCCTGTCATCATATAATGGTCAAGACCGGTTAGTAATGTTTCCTCTGTACTCTTCATTGAGATATCAGAAAGGCCTGGTGTGATCATCCTGTCATCATATAATGGGTAAGATGGTTTAGTAATGTTCCTATGTACTCTTCATTGAGTTATCAGAGAGGCCTGGTGTGATCATCCTGTCATCATATAATGGTCAAGACCGGTTAGTAATGTTCCTCTGTACTCTTCATTGAGTTATCGCAGCGGCCTGGTGTGATCATCCTGTCATCATATAATGGGTAAGACCAGTTAGTAATGTTCCTCTGTACTCTTCTTTGAGATATCGCAGAGGCATGGTGTGATCACCATATGTGTTTCATGCATTCTTCATAAGATTCTCAACATGATTTACTGTAAGTACTTTGAGATAAGATGACAGCGATCACAATTTTATGAGGGTGAATGTAAAGTTACCTGACTAATAATTTATTACATCATGTATGCAGAGAGACTCAGATGTTGCTTTGTTTGTTCTGGTATCTTGCAGTTTTAATGAGACCTTCCAGTTTCTTTTCTGGACCATGTTTCAGATGGTGGAGAGGACATCAGTGGACATGAGTCACTATGCAGTGGCAGAGTTTGTTGGTCGGGCCTTGTATGGTCTCTATACTATTGTCATGGTCATTGTCCTGCTCAACATGCTCATTGCTATGATCACCAACTCATTCCAGAAGATCGAGGTGAGGTCCTAGTACAGAAAAGCTGTCATTGACACATTTTGGGTGGACTTATCCTTTAATTAAACATAGTTACAGGGCAAGACCATATAAAGTCATATCATATCATGTCAGTGTTATATAGTTTTTTAAATAAACCTCAGGATTGATTGTATGTACGGTATAGATATAACCTCCTCTCAATGTGGAGTGAATAGATCCCTTGATATTGTATTTGCAGGATGATGCTGATGTTGAATGGAAATTTGCTCGCTCCAAACTGTATCTGTCATATTTCCGAGAAGGACTGACCCTGCCTGTTCCATTTAATATCATTCCTACTCCAAAATCGCTCTTCTACATAGTCAGGTATGGATTCCTCACCTCTAAACTAACGTCCATGTTGGTGAATAGTAAAATCTGCTCGAACATCACTTTGTGTTGGTCTTCAAATGAGTCTCCACAAAGCCTTGGCTGTTCAGGCAGATTCTCCCAGGTTCATCCATGCCTTGGTGTGGAATTAATGGTTAGGTATTTCATTGACACCCCGAGCTCCCATTCAGGTGTCACATCTGGCTGCTACATTTTAAAAGATTTTCTCCAGGAAAGTTGTCACTCTACTATAGTCGATAAATAGAGAAGAATTTAAAAGAATCTCATATTTTGCATTATAATTACAGGGCTATTTTAAAATACATATGTTGCTACAAACCCAAGAAGAAGCAAGAATATCCTCCAATCGCTACAATCGTAAGTACCTGGGAACTCCTCCATTACTGTGCTCGATTGTTACATCATTTACTTTTTAACCTTTGATCACCTACATTGTTTCTATCTTGGTACAGTCCAATAGGGGAATCGGTGGAGAGTTGTTTGGCGAGAGTCGTACTTCGTATCGTCTGCAGGTGATCAAGGCTCTGATCCAGAGATACATTCGATACAGCTAGAAGGGAATTTGAAGAAGCCAAGCGTAAAGGTAACAGAGTATTATCCATCAGCCATACATGTTGTATATTGTGCTGAGACCTTTGTTATATCATTATCTGTATCAAATTTCTTCTGATTCCTGTATTTGTCTTGTAAAAGTAAGATAGGCTTGAGTTGATACTGATCTCATAAAGGTTTTATCTTTGCTTCTTCTGGATCAACACATCAGTCACTCGTATGGATTTCCTACATATACCTATTGATGAGAAATAAAAATAAGGAAGACTATTCCTCCTCAGTTCAATATTCAAAGTAGCTCAAAGGAAATGCAATCCCAGTGAATGTTTTTTCATGAGAGCTCACAAATCGGAAGGAGCACTGACATAACATCCTTCTAGTGGGAATACTTGAAGATGTTATGAAGAGAAATCCTTGTAGCCTCTCAAATCTCATTTACTTTTAGTCAACTAAAATTCTCATTAGTACCAGCTGGCCTCTGCCGGCATGGGATGTTTTGCTTTGTCTCTGCTATTTAGTCCTAGGTTGGGTTGCAAATTGGCCTTTGGGTAATACAGTACATTTGTACAGTCTTCAGATCCTTTCACATTTTGATATCTTCATCCTTGTGGTATAAGTTCCATCATTCTGCACTCAATCCCCCATAATGAGAAAGGGAGAACAGAATGGTAGAAATCTTTGCAAACTTATTGAAAAGGAAAAACTAAAATCTCACATTGACATAAGTCTTTGGCCCCTTTATCGAGGACTTAGTTGAAGTCCCTTTGGCAGTGATTCCAGCCTCCAGTCTTCTTGGGTTAATGCCACAAGGTTTGCATACCTTTTTTGGGGATTTGGGGATTTTCTGCCATTCTTCCCTGCTGATCCTCTTAAGCTCTGTCAGGTTGTATGGGGGTCATTCATGGACTGCCAATTTCAGGTCTCTCTGGAGATGTTCCATTGGGTTCAGGGCTCTGGCTGGGCCACTCAAGGACAGAGTTGTCCCTAAGCCACTCCTGTGTTGTCTTGGCTATGTGCTTAGGTTCATTGTCTCGTTGGAAGGTGAACCTTCGGCACAGTCTGAGGTCTAGAGTGCTCTGGATCAGGTTTTCATTAAAACTATCTCTGTACTTTGCTTCTTTCAGCTTTCTCTCTAAACATGACCAGTCTCCCTGCCCCCCACAGCATGATGCTGTCACCACCATGCTTCACTGTAATGATGATGATATTGGGCAGATGATTAGCAGTGCCTGTTTCCTCCACATATAACGCTTGGAGTGACTCTTAGCCAGAGTGACCCTTAGGTTCTTGGTCACCTCTCTTACCAAAATCCTTCTCCCCCCATTACTTAGTTGTCCCCCCAAGTCCTGGATGTTCCAAACTTCTTCCATTTAAGAATTATGTGCCACTGCGCTCAGTGCACAAATGTTTTTGTCTTTCCAAAGCATGTCCAATCAACTGAATTTACCACAGGTGACTCCAATCAAGGTGTAGGAACATCTCAAAGATGATCAAGAAATAGGAGGCCCCAGAGCTTAATGTCAAGTGTCGGAGCAATGGGTGTGAATACTTATGTCCATGCAAAATTTAACTTTTTCCTTACATTTCTAAAATTCTCTTTTCACTTTTTCATTATGGGGGATTGAGTGCAGATTGATGGGGGGAAAACTTGAATTTTTTTTTTCTATTTTAGCACATGGCTACAACATAACATAATGTGATAAAAAGTGAAAGGGTCTGCAAACTTTATGAATGCACTGCATATTGGGCTCTCAAACTCCAACAGTCTTGGGTCTGCTCTTCTGGAACCAGTAGATTGATGCTGCTTGGTCACCAGTTCAGTTCTCCTTTTGCAAGTTCTCGAAGGTCTGTACTCTCTGACGTTCTTCCAGACTGGAGCACCCAATGAGTCCACTCTTGACCAACCTTTTGTCAGCTCTGTGCTTTCTCCATAAGATAAACTACATCAGTCCAGGTGAGGTTTCTTTAGGGTTTCCTAATGCCCCAGTTTCTGCAGACTCCTGATCAAGACCCCCTTCCCATAAAAATTACTGGACTTGTCAATATCTGTTCTTGTTTTATCTAGGAGGTTTTTCTTGCTCCACATTTGGGTAGTTCTCTCAGTGGTGCTTTAATCGTTATCTGTAGAGTCTCTATTGTGGACTACTGGATAGAGTACAGGATCCAGCAGACGGAGATTCTCATGCACTGTAACTCTGTATCATCCTCAGGCTGTCTATAGTGATGTCTTTTCTCTTTGTAGATCTTGGGAACCGTATCACAGAGCTAAATAAGAATGTCATCCGTCTCCAGTCAGACGTGAAGCATCTTAGACGCTCCTTGGCGGACACCGGAGCGAACATCACTCCTAAAGAAAATGAAAATGTGCTGAGCCGCTACATAATGAAAGTTAAGAACAGTTTCCAGAATTACGACCAAGAGTCAGTGAGTTCCGGGAAGGATTCTTCAGAAGTCACTGTTCATCAAGATAGTTTTAAGAACATTCTCCCAGATGATGACTGCCCCCCGTACCAAGATGTGTCACTCGCTGATGACCTAGACCAAGTTGGGGACAATTCCGAGGCTGGAGAGGACATGTGACTGTCTAGATACTTTATATAATGTACAGGAAAAATTACTGGACCACAAAATTGTGGACACCACTAACGACCATCAATGGGGATGAGATGGGGTCAGAGTTGGTCTAACAATTGCATGTAGCTTGTATGTTCTCCCAATGTTTCCTCCATCAGTTTCCTATATAATTACCCCTAATGTGTAATATCAGACTGTGAGCCCAATGTGAATATGGCAGTAATATCACACCGTAGTATACATATTACAGTACAGCAGCATTATATGAGGAGTTGCTGATATCAGTCACATCTTATTATAGTACAGGGGTGTTATAAGAGGAGCGGCTGATATCTGGCACTTATTACAGTAGAGGGGCATTATAAGAGGAGCAGCTGAAATCAGTTCTATCCTATTAAAGTACAGGGGCGTTAAAAGAGGAGCGGCTCCCTAGCCTAGAATAGCTGATAATAGGAGACAACAGACTTTATTGAGCAGGCCTACAGTTATCCTCAAATGGCTAATAAACTAGGTTTACATCTGTGTTTGGTAAATCCAGTAATCTATTCCAGCAGAGGAGCAGACTACAGGAATTACCGTATCCGGCATAGCCGGACACCACCAGGGCTCGATCATGCCCAAAAATCTAGATCAACTGTGATCATTGAAACTAACAGCTAAAAATGGACTTAGTCACAGCATAGCCAGAGTGTTAAGTAAACCTGCAGAAAGTTTGACTCTTCCTGGGTAAGCGGGTAAGCTGGAGGGGGGGGGGGGGGGGGGTTACCACACAGTGGCCAGGTCGAGGTGGGGCCAAAAGCCTCAAGTCAGGAGGTTTGCAAATGAACTGATGTAACTGGTCCTAGGGTAGAAGGTTAGTAGGATGAGTACATTCCCTCTGTATAACCATAACCTTGTGATGTCTCCTTTTAAACGTCTATACAACGATATATATTTATTGAACTAATAAAAAACACAATGAATTATGGGTAACAATGACGTCACTTACAGGGACACAATCTAAAAATGGACAATAGAAAGACATGGACTGTAAAAGTCTGTAAGGTTCGATAGTTATTGGAGCAAAAACTCGACCTCAATGTATGGAAGATAATTCCTTTTTATTGAGATGTAGATGACAGCGCGTTTCGGAGTGAATATACTTCTTTTTTAAGTCTGCAAGTCCGTGCTCATGAGACAAGAAGGGACATTTTGTGCTGCGAGCTCGTGTACACAGTGACTCCACCAGCAGAATAGTGAGCGCAGCTCTGGAGTATAATACAGGATGTAACTCAGGATCAGTACAGGATAAGTAATGTATGTAGAAAGTTACTCCACCAGCAGAATAGTGAGTGCAGCTCTGGAGTATAATACAGGATGTAACTCAGGATCAGTACAGGATAAGTAATGTATGTACACAGTGACTGCACCAGCAGAATAGTGAGTGCAGCTCTGGTGTATAATACAGGATGTAACTCAGGATCAGTACAGGATAAGTAATGTATGTACACAGTGACTGCACCAGCAGAATAGTGAGTGCAGCTCTGGAGTATAATACAGGATGTTACTTAGGATCAGTACAGGATAAGTAATGTATGTTCACAGTGACTGCACCAGCAGAATAGTGAGTACAGCTCTGGAGTATAATACAGGATGTAACTGATGATCAGTATAGGATAAGTAATGTATGTACACAGTGACTGCACCAGCAGAATAGTGAGTGCAGCTCTGGAGTATAATACAGGATGTAACTCAGGATCAGTACAGGATAAGTAATGTATGTACACAGTGACTCCACTAGCAGAATAGTGAGTGCAGCTCTGGAGTATAATACAGGATGTAACTCAGGATCAGTACAGGATAAGTAATGTATGTACACAGTGACTGCAGCAGCAGAATAGTGAGTGCAGCTCTGGAGTATAATACAGGCTGTAACTCAGGATCAGTGCAGGATAAGTAATGTATGTACACAGTGACTGCACCAGCAGAATAGTGAGTGCAGCTCTGGAGTATAATACAGTATGTAACTCAGGATCAGTACAGGATAAGTAATGTATGTACACAGTGACTGCACCAGCAGAATAGTGAGTGCAGCTCTGGAGTATAATACAGGATGTAACTCAGGATCAGTACAGGATAAGTAATATATGTACACAGTGACTCCACTAGCAGAATAGTGAGTGCAGCTCTGGAGTATAATACAGGATGTAACTCAGGATCAGTACAGGATAAGTAATGTATGTACACAGTGACTGCAGCAGCAGAATAGTGAGTGCAGCTCTGGAGTATAATACAGGCTGTAACTCAGGATCAGTGCAGGATAAGTAATGTATGTACACAGTGACTGCACCAGCAGAATAGTGAGTGCAGCTCTGGAGTATAATACAGGCTGTAACTCAGGATCAGTGCAGGATAAGTAATGTATGTAGAAAGTAACTCCACCAGCAGAATAGTGAGCGCAGCTCTGGAGTATAATACAGGATGTAACTCAGGATCAGTACAGGATAAGTAATATATGTACACAGTGACTCCACTAGCAGAATAGTGAGTGCAGCTCTGGAGTATAATACAGGATGTAACTCAGGATCAGTACAGGATAAGTAATGTAATGTATGTACACAGTGACTGCACCAGCAGAATAGTGAGAGCAGCTCTGGAGTATAATACAGGCTGTAACTCAGGATCAGTGCAGGATAAGTAATGTATGTAGAAAGTGACTCCACCAGCAGAATAGTGAGCGCAGCTCTGGAGTATAATACAGGATGTAACTCAGGATCAGTACAGGATAAGTAATGTATGTACACAGTGTCTGCACCAGCAGAATAGTGAGCGCAGCTCTGGAGTATAATACAGGATGTAACTCAGGATAAGTAATGTATGTACACAGTGACTCCACCAGCAGAATAGTGAGCGCAGCTCTGGAGTATAATACAGGATGTAACTCAGGATCAGTACAGGATAAGTAATATATGTACACAGTGACTCCACTAGCAAAATAGTGAGTGCAGCTCTGGAGTATAATACAGGATGTAACTCAGGATCAGTACAGGATAAGTAATGTAATGTATGTACACAGTGACTGCACCAGCAGAATAGTGAGAGCAGCTCTGGAGTATAATACAGGCTGTAACTCAGGATCAGTGCAGGATAAGTAATGTATGTAGAAAGTGACTTCACCAGCAGAATAGTGAGCGCAGCTCTGGAGTATAATACAGGATGTAACTCAGGATAAGTAATGTAATGTACACAGTGACTCCACTAGCAGAATAGTAAGTGCGGCTCTGGAGTATAATACAGGATGTAACTCAGGATCAGTACAGGATAAGTAATGTATGTACACAGTGACTGCACCAGCAGAATAGTGAGCGCAGCTCTGGAGTATAATACAGGATGTAACTCAGGATCAGTACAGGATAAGTAATGTAATGTACACAGTGACTCCACTAGCAGAATAGTAAGTGCGGCTCTGGAGTATAATACAGGATGTAACTCAGGATCAGTACAGGATAAGTAATGTATGTACACAGTGACTGCACCGGCAGAATAGTGAGTGCAGCTCTGGAGTATAATACAGGATGTAACTCAGGATCAGTACAGGATAAGTAATGTATGTACACAGTGACTGCACCAGCAGAATAGTGAGTGCAGCTCTGGAGTATAATGCAGGATGTAACTCAGGATCAGTACAGGATAAGTAATGTATGTACACAGTGACTGCACCAGCAGAATAGTGAGTGCAGCTCTGGAGTATAATACAGGATGTAACTCAGGATCAGTACAGGATAAGTAATGTATGTACACAGTGACTGCACCAGCAGAATAGTGAGTGCAGCTCTGGAGTATAATACAGGATGTAACTGATGATCAGTACAGGATAAGTAATGTATGTACACAGTGACTGCACCAGCAGAATAGTGAGCGCAGCTCTGGAGTATAATACAGGATGTAACTCAGGATCAGTACAGGATAAGTAATGTAATGTACACAGTGACTCCACTAGCAGAATAGTGAGTGCAGCTCTGGAGTATAATACAGGATGTAACTCAGGATCAGTACAGGATAAGTAATGTAATGTACACAGTGACTCCACTAGCAGAATAGTGAGTGCAGCTCTGGAGTATAATACAGGATGTAACTCAGGATCAGTACAGGATAAGTAATGTATGTACACAGTGACTGCACCAGTAGAATAGTGAGTGCAGCTCTGGAGTATAATACAGGATGTAACTCAGGATCAGTACAGGATAAGTAATGTAATGTACACAGTGACTCCACTAGCAGAATAGTGAGTGCAGCTCTGGAGTATAATACAGGATGTAACTCAGGATCAGTACAGGATAAGTAATGTATGTACACAGTGACTGCACCAGCAGAATAGTGAGTGCAGCTCTGGAGTATAATACAGGATGTAACTCAGGATCAGTACAGGATAAGTAATGTATGTACACAGTGACTCCACTAGCAGAATAGTGAGTGCAGCTCTGGAGTATAATACAGGATGTAACTCAGGATCAGTACAGGATAAGTAATGTATGTACACAGTGACTGCACCAGCAGAATAGTGAGTGCAGCTCTGGAGTATAATACAGGATGTAACTCAGGATCAGTACAGGATAAGTAATGTAATGTACACAGTGACTCCACTAGCAGAATAGTGAGTGCAGCTCTGGAGTATAATACAGGATGTAACTCAGGATCAGTACAGGATAAGTAATGTATGTACACAGTGACTGCACCAGCAGAATAGTGAGTGCAGCTCTGGAGTATAATACAGGATGTAACTGATGATCAGTATAGGATAATTATCATTAACAGTGCTGTCTCCATTGCACAACACTACTCCTATGGAAATGCAATCTCTCAGATGTCACCACCTACATTGTTTTTTAGTGTTTACTGAGTGGCATAAATGACAGAACATTTCTACTCTCCGTGTCAGTACCATTATGGTGAATCCTAATATACATATAGCGGTCTTATTTGCACAATAAAAAAACAAATTGGGAATTAGTTCCTAGTGATAACTCGGTTTCCATTAGTCCATGATAACAGCACGACTAGAGTATACCCCCAGTCCTCTGCAGGGGCAGGAACACAAAGAAGGCTCCTCTCCATACCACCATCCAGTACTTTGAAATAACTATTATTATTATTTATTTTAAAGCACGATTCATACCCCGGTGCTGTCCATATGGAGAGAGGTTTAAATACTTCATACAAACACAATAAATATAGTGACAGACTGGTACAGAGGTTTAGAGGCTCCTACCTGCATGAGTCCACAATCTACAAGGTAAGAAGACAGTAGATGACGGTAGAAGCTGCTCATATGGCTGTGGATTGTGAATGGCCTTGTATGTTATAGTAATCGGAATTCAATTCAGTGGGGAGCCAGTCAAGAGTTTGAGGGGAGAGCTGGAGGACAAACTAGGGGAGAGGTGAATTAACTGGCCAGCCAAGTTTACGACTCAAAAGGTGTTCGATGGGAAGCCACTGAAAAGGATGCTGTAATCTAGAGGAGACGATGAGGACTTGCACTAGCATTTTTGTTGATTTAGGATTGAGCAGATACAAGACATGTTTTTGAGTTGGAGGCGGCAGGAGGTGGTAAGGGCTTGGATTTGCAATGTGAAGAACAGGGCTGAATTAAATGGTATCCCAAGGCAGCAGACATGGAGAAGGCATGGAAACATTAACTGGGATTGATGTCTGGTGGGGTGGCTAAGTGAGACGGGGAAAGATGAAGTCGTTCTTTTTTTTGGATGAGTTTTAGAAAGAGGATATAGCTAAAGGACACACTGGAATTCTGAGTAGTAGGATAGTAATATCTGTGAAAGACAGGTACATTTGAGTGCCATTAGAATAGAAATGGCACTGAAAGGATCAATGGAGAAGAGGAGGAGGTCAAGAACTGAGCCTTGAGGGTCACCTACAGAGAGAAGATGGGAAGAGGAGGTAGTGTGCGAGTGAGAGACACAATGCTCGGTTGGTGAGGTACAAGGAGACACAGGAGAGGGCCAAGTCTCTGATGTAGAGGAATGAGGGACTGGTCGACTATATTGAAGGCAATGGGCAGGTCTAGAAGGGGACAAAAGAGAAATGATATTTGGCAGATAGCAGATCAATAGTGACTTTAGTCAGTGCAGTTTCAGTGGTAATGCAGTTGAACGCCAGATAGTAGCTGGTCTAAATGTGAGAGGGAGGAAAGATGAGAGAATATTTCAAGGTGAACATGTTGTTCTAGAAGTTACAGCGAAAATGGTCTTAATAACCCCTTGCGCTGAATCCGCCGAAGTTATGTAGAGACGCCAACCTCTACATAACTTTGGCGCATCCACCACTGGTCTAAATCTACAGAACCTTGCTGGCTTAGGCCTCCTTCACACGACCGTATGGCGTTTTCAGTATTTTGTAGTCCGCAAAAAATACGTATGACATCCGTGTGCATTCAGTTTTTTTGCGGAACGGAACATCTGGCACCTAATAGAACAGTACTATCCTTGTCCGTGATGCAAACAGTAATAGGATATGTTCTATCTTTGAACAGAAGGCATATGGAGTACGGATCCATTGAAATAAATGGCTTTGTATACGGTCCGTATACGGAACACAAAAAAAAAATAAAGTTTGCGTGTAGGAGGCCTTAAATTTAGATAATTTTATACTCCTAAAACGGGTGTAGAAAATGATAAATGAGACGGGTCTGCCGACTCGCCCCCTTCCTCGCCACTACCACTATTTTAGATCTGGAGTCAGCAGGGAAGAGTCACAGATTGTGGCTCAAATAACCTTTGCACCATAATCTGCGACAGATATATGCCAAAAAACTGCCGTATATCACTTAGCAAATGACCCACAAAGTCCTGTATATAGCCCCTCTCGGAAAATGTCCAGAAATGGGGAATATTTGATTCCTGAAGATCTGAATTATTTGTTCTCTCTGAAGTAACAGAATTTTCCTTTCAGGATGCGGATTTCCACCTATGGGTACAAGAATGGACCTCGGTGAAAAAGACTGACAAACTGGAAGAGGGACTGGATCCTCCAGTGTTTTCAGCGTGAACATGAGTAGTATTTTGTCTGTCAGAATGCTGGCATTCATGCCAGGAACCAGGCAGACACTACTATAGAGAATGGGACCTGCAAGGCGCCAGTGGTGCCTGGCATATGCTGGATCCGAAAATTCCGGAATTCTGTTCCTACACCGAAAAAGAATACCGGAATTAGAAAGGCTGATGTTGACGTAGCCTTACCTTAAGATAAGCTGTTGCTTGACCAATTATTATGTCAGAGGCCTCTTATGGATGCACTTTCCAAGACTGAGGTTCTATCTGAAAACCTTGCTTGGGGAAAGAGAATCAATAAGTTGTTCTCAGGGAGTCTTCATCTTCAGATGGCTGTCCAGATGGTTTATACACATAAAATAGTTCTATCAAATAAAGTAGCTGCAACGTTGGCTTGTCAAGGCTTCTCAAGCCTTATTAACCAGGCCATCTGCTTTCCTGCCCATTCAATCACCAAGCTGAGAGGAGTCTTCAAATGGAATAGGGATCTTCTTAATTACTGTAGCCACCTGTTTTGGAATTCTATCCTTTAAAGAGAATCTGTCACTAGCGACCTTCCTACCAAACTGTTTGCATAGACACATACGCCCTTGTAATTTAATCTGGAATTAATCTAGGCTGCTGTAGATTTTTAATATTCATAGAGTCCCTCAGTGCTATAAGAAGGGTATCAATGTCATCAAAATGGAAATTATATAAATCTACTTCCATTTTTATCTTCAGCACCAGCCTTAGTATCTCCCCCACCTCTCAGACTGGCCCTACAATATTGCCAGCTGGCTCATTTATAACACAGCCCAGGCTGGTGGCCTTCTTTCTCATTTACACCTCCAAGATGGGAAGTGAATTTGGTGGAGTTGTCAGTGACAATCTTATGGGCTGGCCACCAGAACAATAGATTGTGTAGGCAAAGGAGCCTACACAACGATCAGAAGCACAGGCCCCCACCCAGCACTAACACCTTCGTATAAGCCAAACACACTAATTATGCCCTCTTTGTGTCCCATACGATAATAGTCTGCATGTCCCTCAAACTAGTAATTCTTCTCCATGTCCCCAAAAGTAATACTCCTTTTGTGTTCTCCACATGTTAATAATTCCCCTAAATAACAAATTTCCCTACGCTCTTATCCCTGACAATAACTGTGCCTACCATAAATACTTACAGTAAGTCACCTAACCCTGTTCCCACATGAAGTGGAGCGTCTTGTGCGGTCGACTTGATGCAAGCAGCGCAACGCTATTACAGTATTGCACAGTCATAGTGTATCTTAGTGGCACGTGGCCTATTGGAGTGAATGATGGAGCATTGCAATGTGGCAATCTCCCAGGCATGCACCCCAAATGGGGAAACCACTGGCTGGCTATTAAGCAGTGTTAAATACTGCTAGAACCTTCAAGCTGCCTTCGGGGGAGGGATACCAACTGGAGGCCCAGATCCCATTGGTGAAGCTATCATCTCCCTGGTGGGCCAGTCCAAGGCTCTCAGGGATTGCACTTCCTTTTTTTTTCTGGACATCCGCCATGACACCACAGGAGGCTGCCCTTCTAGGCCACTGTGGGGAGAGAACACAGAGTGTAAAAAGGCCTCTCTCACCACCACCCTCCACTGTTCTTCCTGTCCCTACAGAGGTCAGCTGTGGATGGGATTGCTCAGAGAAAGAAAAAGCTTACTCAGCAATGTAACCCTTAGGGGTTTTATTATAGCTGGATCAAGGGGTCCTGTCTCTCATTCTAGCTTACTGGTGGCCTGGCAAAGACCTCTCTGGGCAGAGGTCACCTAGCAATTCCCCAAGACCCACCTATCTGCAGACAGCTGCAAGGGTCCAATTAGGCTTGAGCGAATCAAGCTTCTGATCATAGATCCGAAGTAGAGTCACTCAAAAACCATACAGCATTAAAATGTATTGGCTCAGTGTAGGAAAAGTTTGCATCGCCCAAATTTGCGTGATACTTTGGTGAATTACTTGAGTATTCCTATATGCGTCTCTAAAAACATTTTAAAATAGGAAGCCAAAGTGGGCTTTGATACTGGCTGGTACCTCGGTACCAAAGCAGACTTCAGATTCCTATTTTAAAATGTTTTTAAAGACGCAGATAAGAATAGCGAAGTAATTCACCAAACTCTTGCGTGACTTTAGGCGACATGAATTTTGCCAGTGCAGAGCCAATACATTTTAATGCTGTACGGAAACATCAAGGTTTTTGAACGAATCGACTTCGGATCTATGATCCGAAGCTCAATTTGCTCAAGCCTAGTCCTTATGCTGATTCTCCACTAGGGCACTTGGCTCCAGTGTCTTCTCCTCAGTAGCACTCTGGTGCTCCAGCTGCTACTTTCACCTAAATACATTTCCATCAATTGAGATCAACACTTAGGTGCAATATTGGAAATTCAAAATGTAGTAAATTCTATCCACAGCTCCTTTCACCAGACAGGAAGCTTCCAGGAACACTAAAGACCTAAGGCAGGGATGGCCAACCTGTGGCTCTCCAGCTATTGTAAAACTACAACTGTCACCATGCCTTGCTGTAGGCTGATAGATGTAGGCAGTGTGGGCATGGTGGGAGTTGTAGTTTTGCAACAGCTGGAGCGACTTAGGTTGGCCATCCCTGAACTAAGGGATAATTTTGTATAAAATTATGTTCCCCTTCCCCATACATCCTTGGTATCAACAGTTCCTCCAGTTGTATGCCTACTGTTTGGAATATGTTCTACTTTTTGGGTCCTGCAAAACTGGTAATGGAAATCATGCATTATGCAGAAAACTTTCTGCCGATTCTCCTATAATTCTTAAGTACCATCTATCTCCGGGCCAGGCTTGAATGAAAAAGCGGCCAAACAAACTTGCCCTGCCCAAACATACACACACTTTGCGGAAAAATAAGAGTGCTGCAACAAATTTTGGTTTACTTGGTCAGGACCTTCACCATTCCTTGTAAACAACATCAGCAACACAAGTATAAAAATAAATGTAAAACACAGAAGCATCTAATCACGAGTTGTGCAAGTCACCGTTGACTCTTCTATCAGATCTACGTTGGCTGATCAATCTCGAAAAACCAAAGACCTCCTTGTAAGTTCTCCTAGATCCATTAAGGTGGCAGCAATCATACATACCAGAATGCAAACCGAGAATATCTAATTGTTCAAGAAAAAAAAGTTCTTGCTTCCCAAGAGCAGCTATGTCCATCCTAGATCTCACGACCTTTTGCATTCCCATATTTTTTGGAGCAAATTTCATGAGTGTCCTCTCCAACAGTCAATTCTTCCTGGCATCAAAATAATCGATTTTAAAACTTCCGCTAGAGATAAAGTACTCACTAGAATAGCGGGCTCATACCAAAAATCGAAAATCCCTTGAATTTAACTCCATATCTCTTGATTACCACCAAAAAGGGCTGTAATACAGTTCAATAAATTAAAGGGAACCTGTCACCTAAAAATCGCATATAACACCGCCAGCATTACCTTACAGTAGCCCCCAGTCTGTTATTAATGATGTGTTTGATCCGGTAATCTGATGCTCCATACATGACAAAAACGATGATTTAATCGCCATCAGCGCTATCTCGCCGGTCAGTCCAAAGTCAAGGGGGCAGCAGCCTCCTTGCTTCAAGTCAAGATAAGCACGCCCCCTAACCATCCCCTCTTCTGTGTGGGTGACATCCTGCAGTGCGGCCTGGGATCGCGTTAGTTTCACGCATGCGCTCCTTGTTACTGCGCGATCCTGGCTCCCGCAGTTAGCCAGGTTTCATCAGCACACCGCACTGGGGGCTACTATAAGGTAATGTTGACGGTTTTATATCTAATTTTGAGGTGACCGGTTCCCTTTAAGCGACAAGCTTCCCATAAAAGATAATGAAGAAGATGACCATGTCCATCCGGGAGAGCGTTGAAGTCTTGTTCACCACATAGCCTTCTCCATTAAGCTGTAGTGCCTTACTCTCCTTCTGTACTCTGTGTAACTTGTGGTTTCTGTATTCCTGATTCTTTAGTCTCATGCAGAGCTGAGGGACCACGTGTTTACCACCAGCTGCTAGCGTTCCATGCTATTTAGTTATACAGCGATGATGTCCACACAATTATTGGTCAAATATACTTAAAACGTGGAGGGGTTCATGGATTATTCACTCACGTAGATTTTCGGCTTCCCATACGATTCACTCTGACTCATTTCGGTGTTGCCTCAGTGGGTACAATGTGAACATCCAGGTAATTTTCCTCAAAATATTCCAAACATTCTAGACTTCCTTCAAAGAGGCTTTGCTAACACTCAGCCAAGTACATTAAAAGTACAGATCTCGACCATAGTAGTTTCTTAGATTTTCCACCAGAAGATCACAAATGAATTAGAAGTTTTACCAAAGCCAACTCAGAAATAAGACCTGCACTCAAAAAGTCTATTCCTCCCTGGGATTTGAACTCCCCCCCCTAACAGGACTTTGTAAAGTACCCTTTGAACTAATGGATTCAGTAGAACCAAAATTATCTCGCAAGACATCCTTCCTTGTAGCCATTACCTCCACAAGGAGAGTGGAGAAGATTCCGGCTCTATTCATCCGTGTGCCATACCTCAAAAGTTTAGAACATAATCTTCAGATTGTAATTCCTTCCAAAAAGTACGATCATCTTTTTACCGAAATCAATAGATCATTTTGCCTAACTTTTGTGCGAATCCCAGGAATTACTTTCCCATACTCTGGACGTCAGACGTGGGGTACTCATGTATCGAGGTTAGGGATCGACCGATTATCTGTTTTATCGATATTCGGGATTTTGACCGTTATCGGCATCTATTTTGCCGATATTCCGATAACGTATTGGGAACAAGGATTGCGCTGCTGTCAGCGCTCTCTGTGCTCCCTCAGCAGCACAGGAGAGAAGGAAGCAGTGTCTCCTCCCCCTGTGCTGCCGCCAATGAAAAGACAGATGGGAAGAGAAGGGGAGGGGCTATGGCTACTGCGCCACCAATGAAGATAAATCTCTTATTCATTCATATACAGGAGGCGGGAGCTGCAGAATCACATAGCTGGCTCCCGACCTCTACGACAAGTAGCTGCGGTCTGCGGTAGTTAACCCCTCAGGTGCCGCGGATCGCAGCTACTGCTCATAGAGGTCGGGAGCCGGCTATGTGATTCTGCAGCCAGCTCCCGCCTCCTGTATAATGAATATCTTCATTGGTGGTGCACTGCGCCCCCCCCAGTATTAATCATTGATGGCACAGTGCGCCCCCCCACCCCCGTATTAAAAACATTGGTGGCACAGTGCGCCCCCCACCCCCGTATTAAAAACATTGGTGGCACAGTGCGCCCCCCACCCCCGTATTAAAAACATTGGTGGCACAGTGCGCCCCCCACCCCCGTATTAAAAACATTGGTGGCACAGTGCACCCCCCCCCCCAGCATTAATCATTGGTGGCAGTGGCCACAGGGTCCCCTCTCCCCTCAGCGTAAGCCTGGGGATCTGATCGGTTACCATGGTAGCCAGGACGCTACTGAAGCCCTGGCTGCCACGGTAATCTCCCTGCTGCTGTGTGCACAGAGCAGCAGGGACAGTGTGAAGTCCTATTCACCCTGATAGAGCTCTATCAGGGTGAATAGGACAAGGGTTCTAGTCCCTAAGGGGGCTAAAAGTTAGTATAAAAAAAAATATATAAAGTATAAATGAAAAAGAAAGATTTACAAAAAAAAGAAAATTCACGTTAACAATAAACATTCACTTTCAGCAGATTTGTGTAGGATTTTTTTTTTCTAAAATGAAAATTCACAGAATATCGGTATAAATTATCGCCTATCGGCCTGAAAATTCACAAATTATCGGTATCAGCCCTAAAAAAATCAATAGCGGTTGATCCCTAATCGAGGTATAACAAAATCTTGGAGAAGAGATTCAAATCTTTTAAACCAGTATGCAATGGAGAACAAAGGGAAGGTGGTCTTAACGGGCACCCTAGAAATGTGTCAGAAAACCTCCATTCAGTAATCCTAGAGTTTCCAAGGAGAAACATGTCCTATAGAAATGAAGGGCCATTCACAAAAAAGGCGGATTGTTTAAATTATGTTTACCATACTTTTAAAGAATTTTTGATGTTCTTTTAAATTTTCCATGTCCATGTTAATATATAAACAAAAACCATAAATTCCTGCAGTACAGATCACTTTAATGCAGTTATCTGATTATCTGTCATTCTAATTGTGCCAATAATGATATCACCTCAGTGTACTGATAAGACAGGATCCACCATTCGCAATAGGTGATTCTCAGAGCTTATCTATTCCCTCCCTGTACAATGACCTCTGCACAGGTCACAGAACCTGGAAACCTCTCCCATGAGGTCCACTCCTGACCACTGTGTCTATCGACCATGTAGCTGCTGTAAAGTAATTTTCTTAATGCTTTGTAAATGCTGTTAAGAAAAGCTCAGGCAAGATGGCCGCCCCCATAATCATGTTCAGAAAATAAAAGAAACAAATCTGCAATCAGAAAATAAAAACAGATTTGAAAAAAACGAGATGTGCTACTATCTGGTAGATAACATTTTTGGTGACATATTTCTTTTAAGCCATCTGAACATCTTGAGTAGAGCATGCAGATGCCTCCACAGTCCAAATATGAAAAGCAGCCACACAGTCAAGCGTTCATACTTTCTTCAAACATTATGGACTTTAGAGTCGTGATTTGAGAGAACCTCGGGCTGTTGTCCTCCCTTCTGTCATGGAGGACGTCCAGGAACGTAGGATTTAGCCCTACTAAAGTTTCCTTCCCATGCTTTGTATTACTGCTATGTGAGTATCAGTAAATCTGCTGCATCCATCCTGGTGTAGTCACTGGTAGGACACGGAAAAGTGGGTCGTCCAGCTTTAAAACAATTTGCGTCAGCCCCACTCCTCGCTGGACCAGAGGTGGGAAGCGCGCTTGCCCGTTCTCCGCCTTACGCGGCTCTACTGTAATGTAGCGATGCCAAATTCGGGGTTTGTGCACGAGGCCGATAGCAAGAACATTGTGAAGAAAGAAATTTAACGAAAGGATAAGCAGATTGCTTTAATGGATCGTGTGGACTTCAGTCATGTGAAACAAACTGTGAGAAGGAGAGATGACAAATCACATAATACGGGGAAGGCGCACAAAAGAGAAGAAAATAACATTAAGGCCGCGTTCACATCACCGTTTAGTTTTACGTTCTTCTGAAGAACAGAAAAAAAAAGGATCTTTTATTTTGAGCATCTGTTATTTTTAGGAAAAAAAAAAGTCCTGTGTGACCACTCAGAAGAATAGAAAACTAAATGGTGAGGTGAACCCGTCCTAAGTGACAATACTGTCACATGAAGGATCACAGCACAGGGATAGTAACAAGATACTGATCAAATACTGACCACTCAGATCCTAGAGGGAACTCTTACAACGTAACTGCATCCAGGGGACGAAGAGGTTCTCGAATACTAGTAGGATCCGACACAGCCGCTTCTGTACCGCAGGGACAGTAAGGTGGCAACACTGAGCAAACATCCCCTCCAGGCACATAGGCCTTCTATGTGTCATCATGAAACGTTTCTGAAGGTGGTCCTCTCTTCTAACCTACAATGACCCCAAACGTCCACTGACACAGAAGAAAACCACCTCAGAACAGTCAACACTAAAAATGAACAATCTACTTGCACTTCGATTCGCCTCGATAAAGATGAAGCTTTTAAAAAAACTTTTTTTTTTTAGAAACAACCTCCAATTATTGACAGGTGAGCAATATACGGGAGAACATAAAAATCCAGGCTTCACAGCTAAGTCAGAAACGTAAAACGTGTTAGTCGATATGCCGGGTAACATGACATCAAGAGCATAAGAGGTCGAAACGTAGCCAACATCCGATGCCCCTCACCAAGCCTCGTCTACCAGGCTCCTGTCACCTCAAAGCCTTACTCGCATCGTAAAGATCTATGGGGTGGTAGAGCGCCTACATGTGATTACGCTATTGTGACTGATCCAGAAGGGTCAATGGGAGGTGACAACAGTGAAACCCCCCTCAAATGTGACCTTTATAGACAGGGAGAGGCGTTTCCGATAACTGGCCACCCTGAGGAACGCTGACCATTACACAACAACCAAGGGTTTGCTCATTCATCGGCTGATTACATAGTCCAGTTATCAGAAGCATTCCCATGAACACTTGCTCCCGATAATGGAGCAGTCTCATAGGGGCCTAAGGGCAGACAGACATCAGATTGTCCGGAAGGAAGCGTCCCTTGCCGACAGTCGGCTGCTCGTTCAGTGCGGCTGAAGTGCTCAATTTACATGCAGCGATCCCCTCCACTATTGCAATAGCTCGCTCTCATGCATCTGCATTATTTATGGGCAGCAGATCACTTTTTAGACAGCGATCTGCTGCCCAGAAACTATAATTCATGTGCTGGTGCAGCCATCATTTCACCCGATGAACGAGAGTTCGACCGAGCTATATTTATAGGGAGGTTAGAGACCTAGGGGATTACACTGGTGGGGCCCTGAAGCTGGAGACCCTTGAAATGAAAGGGCTGTGATCCTCACTTGTAAATGGCTGTACAGCCGTAGCCAAAAGTTGAGACTGACAGACATTTTTTGGACTGACTGACATTGCCAGATTTTTTTGGTATACTGAAGTCAATTTATAAGCATTTCATACTTTTCTTTTAACTTCTCTTGACAAATCCCATTAAATCTATGCAAAGCCTGAATATTTTTCCAGTATTAGCCCTTCTTTTTCCAGACTTCTGCAGTTCGCCCTGGCACGCCAGATATTAGCTTCTGGGCCAAACACTGACTGATGACGACCCATCACGTGTTTTTGTTTGCCCATCCGGTTTTTGAGGATTGATGACCGTTTCTTTATGGGATTGAGATCTGGAGGTTTCCTGAACATGGACCCAAAATGTCAATGTTCTGTTCACAGAGGCACTCTGTTATCTCTTTTAGGTCCTTGGCCAGGAAACTCCCCAGTGGTTAAGCCTCAAAAAGAGAATGAACAAAACAAGAAGAGATTGTGATGAACTCCAAGCACTAATTAGGCAAGAACGGGTTGTTAGCAGTCAGGATTTGGCCCAGAAGCTGATATTCAGCATCCAGGACGAATTGCAGGAGTCTTGGAAAAGAAGGGTCAACACTGGAAATACTGAGTCTTTGCATAAACTTCATGTATTTGTCAAGATAAGTTAAATGGGTTCTCCAGGCTTTTTCCATTGATCACCTATCCTCAGGACGGGTCATCAATATCAGAATGGCGGGGGGGTCTGACACCCGACACCCCCACAGATCAGCTGTTTGAGTAAGCACGTGCTGTCCCACCTCTCTTTTCCTGTCCACTGTTGCTGTCCCATAGACATACGGCAAGAGAACACTGCGGGCGCCATCTGTTCAAACAGCTGATTGCCGGGGGTGCTGGGTGTCAGACCCTTGCCGATCCTGAGGACAACCCTCTTTAAAATAAAAACTTATGAAATACTTATAAGGGGTTGTTCACAAGGAGGATTTTGACACAAAATCTGCTGTGTATACCGCGGCAGAAACCCTGGTGGCTTCAGACACTGTTGTTCACTTCAGATGCCTCGGACCCTGCTTGTGGCTTAGTTCCACTGAATGGAGCTAAGAAGTGAATAGACAGCTTCCACGGCTTCAATCTACAGCTGCCCGCACAACGTGCAGACAAGGGGCACGACCCTTCTTGGTGTGGCCGCAGCTTTTAACTACTGGGCTGTGAATTGCAACGCCAAATCCCACTGAAACCAATGGGAGGAAGACTGGTCGCCATCCAAATTTTGGTGCAGTGTCCATGACAAAATTCCACCCAGAAAAAAAGCCACTGTGAATGGGCCCCAACTGTACTTCAGTATGCCATAGAAACAACTGACAAAAAGTTCCAAAAAAACTGGAGCAGCAAACTTTGTGTGAGACCAAATCTGTGCTAGTCTCAAAACTTTTGGCCACGACTGTACCATGGTCCCTGCCTGTGATGTCAGATGGTCTACATACCAAAATATTACAAATCAAATAATGCAGCTCCCATCTATGGGGTCTGGGCTTCACCAGTCTTTGGGTTCATGGTAGAAAACAAACATTTAATATTAACCAATGCAGTTAGGTGTTCTTCTGGTGGCGCAGAGCTTCCAGCGCCTTCTCGCGCTCCTCCAACACTTCCTTTAGTCTCTGGATTTTCTCATCCTTGGTGGTCTCATCAGGATACATTGAGGACAAAGAGTCGATGTGAAATCTCGGCAGTGAAGCTGGACTGAAGTGTTCGGTAGACTCCTGATGGACCTGGAAATCCTTGCTGTCCGGTGGATAAGCAGCTTCTTCCCCATAGTATGATGGAGACCAGATGGACCTTGAGGCCTCGGTAGTTTCAAAGTCTCTTGTTACAGGAAAAGGATTTCTTCCTCCTGTTACAGCAGAGCAGCTGAATACAGGAGAAGACGATGGAGAGACAGGAGGCACATTTACAGGGCCCAGATCACCGCCTTCTGCCCTCTTCTGCTTCTTCGAAGCGGGTACAGTCTGTTCGATGGAAGACTTTCGTTTCAATTGCATTTTCACAGGATCCTATGAGGGGGGAAAAAGGGACAGATTTGTGAACATTTGGAACTGGTTGAGCTGGGTTAGGTCACGGCTGGTCGTCATGCTCTGGATGACAAATCTTTATTTCACTGACAGCAAGCAGAATTATTAAGAACAGAGACAAACTGAAAAGCAAAGTATATTAGAAAGTTTACCAGCCTCAACTGCAAGTAAAGTGTTCAGTGCCATAAAGCAGACCGCTCAAGTGTTAACGCCTGCTAGGACGTACAAATGGAAAGGTTATGCGTGAACAGTGTGGATATGTCTATCCCGTACGAGGCAGAAATGAAGCAGTAAACGTGCGGCCACTCACCTCCACGTCCTTCCCGACAGCTAGCCGAGGACGCGAGTCAGGCTGCGTCGCGCTCTGAGCCCCAATCAGAGGCATCCGCTTGAGGATTATCTTTTCTTTCTTCACTAAGCCAAACCTCAGCCTCCAGCTTCTGTCATCCATCCCGTTCACTTCAGAAGCCTCTGCGCTCGGAACGATTCCTGCATCTGTAGAATTGGGCAGAAGCTGCAAGACCACAGAACAAAGATGAAACATCTGCAGGGCCATGGCACTACTACAACATAACACCCGAAGTATAAAGCACTTCATTACATCAGGCGTTGTTCATTTCATGCGCTCATTCAGTGGAAGGCTGCAGAAAAGAACTAATGTTTATTTCTAAATCCCTGGGGGCGGCCATATTGGAGACACAACCCTTCCTGTATTCCCTAAGTAGACCAAGCAGCAGGCTCCTATGGGGTGTGCACTATATGGCAGCTGCAGAGAAGGAGGACTGACAGAGAAATATCATCGGTCTCCAGTAGGGTTATGGCGTACAGCACCCACCGCAGAGCCTCACCTATGTGTATAGGGGAGGGCTGGGCGATTAATCTAATTATTTGGCCTGTTCAGTTAATTTGGTCAGAATGATGACATCAGTATGAGCTCCATCCGTTCAGGAACGGACTCTTCACAGAGGACAGTCTGCCTCACTACATGAGGCTTGCAGCGCCGCTCTCTGGGGACGAGGGAGGTGCAGGAGGATAGGCTGCAAGATAAGAAAGAGGCCCGGGAAGCTGGATACTACAGTTACCTGGATTCAGCTGTGACCTCAGTTCTGAATGAACATGAGAAGTGTGTACCTCACAGTATAAATCATACATACAGGGGGGGGGGGGGGGGGGGACACTGTGCTCAATATGGTGGAAGCAACTGGGCTACAGTGCACATTATCTGGGAGCAGGTGGGTGTAAAAGCAAAAATACTCGGGGACAGTCATAGGCAAATTGGTAAAGAGGAGTCAGTAGGGAGTAGTAGCTGTAGTGCAGGGTATATGGGTAGAGAGGAGTCAGTAGGGAGTAGTAGCTGTAGTGCGGGGTATATGGGTAGAGAGGAGTCAGTAGGGAGTAGTAGCTGTAGTGCGGGGTATATGGGTAGGGAGGAGTCAGTAGGGAGTAGTAGCTGTAGTGCGGGGTATATGGGTAGAGAGGAGTCAGTAGGGAGTAGTAGCTGTAGTGCGGGGTATATGGGTAGAGAGGAGTCAGTAGGGAGTAGTAGCTGTAGTGCAGGGTATATGGGTAGAGAGGAGTCAGTAGGGAGTAGTAGCTGTAGTGCAGGGTATATGGGTAGAGGGGAGTCAGTAGGGAGTAGTAGCTGTAGTGCGGGGTATATGGGTAGAGAGGAGTCAGTAGGGAGTAGTAGCTGTAGTGCGGGGTATATGGGTAGGGAGGAGTCAGTAGGGAGTAGTAGCTGTAGTGCGGGGTATATGGGTAGAGAGGAGTCAGTAGGGAGTAGTAGCTGTAGTGCGGGGTATATGGGTAGAGAGGAGTCAGTAGGGAGTAGTAGCTGTAGTGCGGGGTATATGGGTAGAGAGGAGTCAGTAGGGAGTAGTAGCTGTAGTGCGGGGTATATGGGTAGAGAGGAGTCAGTAGGGAGTAGTAGCTGTAGTGCGGGGTATATGGGTAGAGGGGAGTCAGTAGGGAGTAGTAGCTGTAGAGCGGGGTATATGGGTAGAGGGGAGTCAGTAGGGAGTAGTAGCTGTAGTGCGGGGTATATGGGTAGAGAGGAGTCAGTAGGGAGTAGTAGCTGTAGTGCGGGGTATATGGGTAGAGAGGAGTCAGTAGGGAGTAGTAGCTGTAGTGCGGGGTATATGGGTAGAGAGGAATCAGTAGGGAGTAGTAGCTGTAGTGCGGGGTATATGGGTAGAGGGGAGTCAGTAGGGAGTAGTAGCTGTAGTGCGGGGTATATGGGTAGAGAGGAGTCAGTAGGGAGTAGTAGCTGTAGTGCGGGGTATATGGGTAGAGAGGAGTCAGTAGGGAGTAGTAGCTGTAGTGCGGGGTATATGGGTAGAGAGGAGTCAGTAGGGAGTAGTAGCTGTATTGCGGTGTATATGGGTAGAGAGGAGTCAGTAGGGAGTAGTAACTGTAGTGCGGGGTATATGGGTAGAGAGGAGTCAGTAGGGAGTAGTAACTGTAGTGCGGGGTATATAGGTAGAGAGGAGTCAGTAGGGAGTAGTAGCTGTAGTGCGGGGTATATGGGTAGAGGGGAGTCAGTAGGGAGTAGTAGCTGTAGTGCGGGGTATATGGGTAGAGAGGAGTCAGTAGGGAGTAGTAGCTGTAGTGCGGGGTATATGGGTAGAGAGGAGTCAGTAGGGAGTAGTAGCTGTAGTGCGGGGTATATGGGTAGAGAGGAGTCAGTAGGGAGTAGTAACTGTAGTGCAGGGTATATAGGTAGAGAGGAGTCAGTAGGGAGTAGTAGCTGTAGTGCGGGGTATATGGGTAGAGAGGAATCAGTAGGGAGTAGTAGCTGTAGTGCGGGGTATATGGGTAGAGAGGAATCAGTAGGGAGTAGTAGCTGTAGTGTGGGGTATATGGGTAGAGAGGAGTCAGTAGGGAGTAGTAGCTGTAGTGCGGGGTATATGGGTAGAGAGGAGTCAGTAGGGAGTAGTAACTGTAGTGCAGGGTATATAGGTAGAGAGGAGTCAGTAGGGAGTAGTAGCTGTAGTGCGGGGTATATGGGTAGAGGGGAGTCAGTAGGGAGTAGTAGCTGTAGTGCAGGGTATATGGGTAGAGAGGAGTCAGTAGGGAGTAGTAACTGTAGTGCAGGGTATATAGGTAGAGAGGAGTCAGTAGGGAGTAGTAGCTGTAGTGCGGGGTATATGGGTAGAGAGGAGTCAGTAGGGAGTTGTAGCTGTAGTGCGGGGTATATGGGTAGAGGGGAGTCAGTAGGGAGTAGTAGCTGTAGTGCGGGGTATATGGGTAGAGGGGAGTCAGTAGGGAGTAGTAGCTGTAGTGCGGGGTATATGGGTAGAGAGGAGTCAGTAGGGAGTAGTAACTGTAGTGCAGGGTATATAGGTAGAGAGGAGTCAGTAGGGAGTAGTAACTGTAGTGCAGGGTATATAGGTAGAGAGGAATCAGTAGGGAGTAGTAGCTGTAGTGCGGGGTATATGGGTAGAGAGGAATCAGTAGGGAGTAGTAGCTGTAGTGCCCGGTATATGGGTAGAGGGGAGTCAGTAGGGAGTAGTAGCTGTAGTGCGGGGTATATGGGTAGAGAGGAGTCAGTAGGGAGTTGTAGCTGTAGTGCGGGGTATATGGGTAGAGGGGAGTCAGTAGGGAGTAGTAGCTGTAGTGCGGGGTATATGGGTAGAGAGGAGTCAGTAGGGAGTAGTAACTGTGGTGCAGGGTATATAGGTAGAGAGGAGTCAGTAGGGAGTTAGTAGCTGTAGTGCGGGGTATATGGGTAGAGGGGAGTCAGTAGGTGAGTAGTAGCTGTAGTGCGGGGTATATGGGTAGAGGAGTCAGTAGGGAGTAGTAGCTGTAGTGCGGGGTATATGGGTAGAGGGGAGTGAGTAGGGAGTAGTAGCTGTAGTGCGGGGTATATGGGTAGAGAGGAGTCAGTAGGGAGTAGTAGCTGTTAGTGCGGGGTATATGGGTATGAGGGGAGTGAGTAGGGAGTAGTAGCTGTAGTGCGGGGGTATATGGGTTAGAGAGGAGTCAGTAGGGAGTAGTAGCTGTAGTGCGGGGTATATGGGTTAGAGAGGAGTCAGTAGGGAGTAGTAGCTGTAGTGCGGGGTATATGGGTAGAGAGGAGTCAGTAGGGAGTAGTAGCTGTAGTGCGGGGTATATGGGTAGAGAGGAGTCAGTAGGGAGTAGTAACTGTAGTGCAGGGTATATGGGTAGAGAGGAGTCAGTAGGGAGTAGTAGCTGTAGTGACTGGTATATGGGTAGAGAGGAGTCAGTAGGGAGTAGTAGCTGTAGTGCGGGGTATATGGGTAGAGAGGAGTCAGTAGGGAGTAGTAGCTGTAGTGCGGGGTATATGGGTAGAGAGGAGTCAGTAGGGAGTAGTAGCTGTAGTGCCGGGTATATGGGTAGAGGGGAGTCAGTAGGGAGTAGTAGCTGTAGTGCGGGGTAGATGGGTAGGGGGGAGTCAGTAGGGAGTAGTAGCTGTAGTGCGGGGTATCTGGGTAGGGAGGGAGTCAGTAGGGAGTAGTAGCTGTAGTGCGGGGTATATGGGTAGAGAGGAGTCAGTAGGGAGTAGTAGCTGTAGTGCGAGGTAGATGGGTAGGGGGGAGTCAGTAGGGAGTAGTAGCTGTAGTGCGGGGTATATGGGTAGGGAGGAGTCAGTAGGGAGTAGTAACTGTAGTGCAGGGTATATAGGTAGAGAGGAGTCAGTAGGGAGTAGTAGCTGTAGTGCGGGGTATATGGGTAGAGAGGAGTCAGTAGGGAATAGTAGCTGTAGTGCGGGGGTATATGGGTAGAGAGGAGTCAGTAGGGAGTAGTAACTGTAGTGCAGGGTATATAGGTAGAGAGGAGTCAGTAGGGAGTAGTAGCTGTTAGTGCGGGGTATATGGGTAGAGAGGAGTCAGTAGGGAATAGTAGCTGTAGTGCGGGGTATATGGGTAGAGAGGAGTCAGTAGGGAGTAGTAGCTGTAGTGCGGGGTATATGGGTAGAGGGGAGTGAGTAGGGAGTAGTAGCTGTAGTGCGGGGTATATGGGTTAGAGAGGAGTCAGTAGGAGTAGTAGCTGTAGTGCGGGGTATATGGGTAGAGGGGAGTGAGTAGGGAGTAGTAGCTGTAGTGCGGGGTATATGGGTAGAGAGGATGTCAGTAGGGAGTAGTAGCTGTAGTGCGGGGTATATGGGTAGAGAGGAGTCAGTAGGGAGTAGTAGCTGTAGTGCGGGGTATATGGGTAGAGAGGAGTCAGTAGGGAGTAGTAGCTGTAGTGCGGGGTATATGGGTAGAGAGGAGTCAGTAGGGAGTAGTAACTGTAGTGCAGGGTATATGGGTAGAGAGGAGTCAGTAGGGAGTAGTAGCTGTAGTGCGGGGTATATGGGTAGAGAGGAGGTCAGTAGTGAGTAGTAGCTGTAGTGCGGGGTATATGGGTAGAGAGGAGTCAGTAGGGAGTAGTAGCTGTAGTGCGGGGTATATGGGTAGAGAGGAGTCAGTAGGGAGTAGTAGCTGTAGTGCCGGGTATATGGGTAGAGGGGAGTCAGTAGGGAGTAGTAGCTGTAGTGCGGGGTAGATGGGTAGGGGGGAGTCAGTAGGGAGTAGTAGCTGTAGTGCGGGGTATATGGGTAGGGAGGAGTCAGTAGGGAGTAGTAGCTGTAGTGCGGGGTATATGGGTAGAGAGGAGTCAGTAGGGAGTAGTAGCTGTAGTGCGAGGTAGATGGGTAGGGGGGAGTCAGTAGGGAGTAGTAGCTGTAGTGCGGGGTATATGGGTAGGGAGGAGTCAGTAGGGAGTAGTAGCTGTAGTGCGGGGTATATGGGTAGAGGGGAGTCAGTAGGGAGTAGTAGCTGTAGTGCGGGGTAGATGGGTAGGGGGGAGTCAGTAGGGAGTAGTAGCTGTAGTGCGGGGTATATGGGTAGGGAGGAGTCAGTAGGGAGTAGTAGCTGTAGTGCGGGGGTATATGGGTAGAGAGGAATCAGTAGGGAGTAGTAGCTGTAGTGCGGGGTATATGGGTAGAGGGGAGTGAGTAGGGAGTAGTAGTAGCTGTAGTGCGGGGTATATGGGTAGAGAGGAGTCAGTAGGAAGTAGTAGCTGTAGTGCGGGGTATATAGGTACAGAGGAGACAGAAAGGAGTAGTAACTGTAGTGCAGGGTATATAGGTAGAGAGGAGTCAGTAGGGAGTAGTAGCTGTAGTGCGGGGTATATGGGTAGAGAGGAGTCAGTAGGGAATAGTAGCTGTAGTGCGGGGTATATGGGTAGAGAGGAGTCAGTAGGGAGTAGTAGCTGTAGTGCCGGGTATATGGGTAGAGGGGAGTCAGTAGGGAGTAGTAGCTGTAGTGCGGGGTAGATGGGTAGGGGGGAGTCAGTAGGGAGTAGTAGCTGTAGTGCGGGGTATATGGGTAGAGAGGATTCAGTAGGGAGTAGTAGCTGTAGTGCGGGGTATATGGGTAGGGAGGAGTCAGTAGGGAGTAGTAGCTGTAGTGCGGGGTATATGGGTAGAGAGGAGTCAGTAGGGAGTAGTAGCTGTAGTGCGAGGTAGATGGGTAGAGAGGAATCAGTAGGGAGTAGTAGCTGTAGTGCGGGGTACATGGGAGTCAGTAGGAAGTAGTAGCTGTAATGTGGGGTATATGGGTAGAGAGGAGTCAGTAGGAAGTAGTAGCTGTAGTGTGGGGTATATGGGTAGAGAGGAATCAGTAGGGAGTAGTAGCTGTAGTGCGGGGTATATGGGTAGAGAGGAGTCAGTAGGGAGTAGTAGCTGTAGTGCGGGGTATATGGGTAGAGAGGAATCAGTAGGGAGTAGTAGCTCTAGAGCGGGGTATATGGGTAGAGAGGAGTCAGTAGGGAGTAGTAGCTGTAGTGCGGGGTATATGGGTAGAGAGGAATCAGTAGGGAGTAGTAGCTGTAGTGCGGGGTATATGGGTAGAGGGGAGTCAGTAGGGAGTAGTAGCTGTAGTGCGGGGTATATGGGTAGAGGAGTCAGTATGGAGTAGTAGCTGTAGTGCGGGGTATATGGGTAGAGAGGAGTCAGTAGGGAGTAGTAGCTGTAGTGCGGGGTATATAGGTAGAGAGGAATCAGTAGGGAGTAGTAGCTGTAGTGCGGGGTATATGGGTAGAGAGGAGTCAGTAGGGAGTAGTAGCTGTAGTGCGCGGTATATGGGTAGAGAGGAGTCAGTAGGGAGTAGTAACTGTAGTGCGGGGTATATAGGTAGAGAGGAGTCAGTAGGGAGTAGTAGCTGTAGTGCGGGTATATGGGTAGAGAGGAGTCAGTAGGGAGTAGTAGCTGTAGTGCGGGGTATATGGGTAGAGAGGAGTCAGTAGGGAGTAGTAGCTGTAGTGCGGGGTATATGGGTAGAGGGGAGTCAGTAGGGAGTAGTAGCTGTAGTGCGGGGTATATAGGTAGAGAGGAGTCAGTAGGGAGTAGTAGCTGTAGTGCGGGGTATATAGGTAGGAGGAGTAGTAGGGAGTAGTAGCTGTAGTGCGGGGTATATGGGTAGAGAGGAGTCAGTAGGGAGTAGTAGCTGTAGTGCGGGGTATATGGGTAGAGAGGAGTCAGTAGGAAGTAGTCGCTGTAGTGCGGGGTATATGGGTAGGGAGGAGTCAGTAGGAGTAGTAGCTGTAGTGCGGGGTATATGGGTAGGGAGGAGTCAGTAGGGAGTAGTAGCTGTAGTGCGGGGTATATGGGTAGAGAGGGAATCAGTAGGGAGTAGTAGCTGTAGTGCGGGGTATATGGGGTAGAGGGGAGTCAGTAGGGAGTAGTAGCTGTAGTGCCCGGTATATGGGTAGAGAGGAGTCAGTAGGTAGTAGTAGCTGTAGTGCCCGGTAGATGGGTAGAGAGGAGTCAGTAGGGAGTAGTAGCTGTAGTGCGGGGTATATGGGTAGAGAGGAGTCAGTAGGGAGTAGTAGCTGTAGTGCGGGGTAGATAGGAATCAGTAGGGAGTAGTTAGCGTGTAGTGCGGGGGTATATGGGTAGAGAGGAGTCAGTAGGGAGTAGTAGCTGTAGTGCGGGGTAGATAGGAATCAGTAGGGAGTAGTAGCTGTAGTGCGGGGTATATGGGTAGAGAGGAGTCAGTAGGGAGTAGTAGCTGTAGTGCGGGGTATATGGGTAGAGAGGAGTCAGTAGGGAGTAGTAGCTGTAGTGCGGGGTATATGGGTAGAGAGGAGTCAGTAGGGAGTAGTAGCTGTAGTGCGGGGTAGATAGGAATCAGTAGGGAGTAGTAGCTGTAGTGCCCGGTATATGAGTAGAGGGGAGTCAGTAGGGAGTAGTAGCTGTATGTGCGGGGTATATGGGTAGAGAGGAGTCAGTAGGGAGTAGTAGCTGTAGTGCGGGGTATATGGGTAGAGAGGAGTCAGTAGGGAGTAGTAGCTGTAGTGCGGGGTATATGGGTAGAGAGGAGTCAGTAGGGAGTAGTAGCTGTAGTGCGGGGTATATGGGTAGAGAGGAGTCAGTAGGGAGTAGTAGCTGTAGTGCGGGGTAGATAGGAATCAGTAGGGAGTAGTAGCTGTAGTGCCGGGTATATGGGTAGAGAGGAGTCAGTAGGGAGTAGTAGCTGTAGTGCGGGGTATATGGGTAGAGAGGAGTCAGTAGGAGAGTAGTAGCTGTAGTGCGGGGTATATGGGTAGAGAGGAGTCAGTAGGGAGTAGTATAGCTGTAGTGCGGGGTAGATAGGAATCAGTAGGGAGTAGTAGCTGTAGTGCCCGGTATATGAGTAGAGGGGAGTCAGTAGGGAGTAGTAGCTGTAGTGCGGGGTATATGGGTAGAGGGGAGTCAGTAGGGAGTAGTAGCTGTAGTGCGGGGTATATGGGTAGAGAGGAGTCAGTAGGGAGTAGTTAGCTGTAGTGCGGGGTATATGGGTAGAGAGGAGTCAGTAGGGAGTAGTAGCTGTAGTGCGGGGTATATGGGTAGAGAGGAGTCAGTAGGGAGTAGTAGCTGTAGTGCGGGGTAGATAGGAATCAGTAGGGAGTAGTAGCTGTAGTGCGGGGTATATGGGTAGAGAGGAGTCAGTAGGGAGTAGTAGCTGTAATGCGGGGTATATGGGTAGAGGGAGTGAGTAGGGAGTAGTAGCTGTAGTGCGGGGTATATGGGTAGAGGGGAGTGAGTCGGGAGTAGTAGCTGTAGTGCGGGGTAGATAGGAATCAGTAGGGAGTAGTAGCTGTAGTGCGGGTATATGGGTAGAGGGGAGTCAGTAGGGAGTAGTAGCTGTAATGCGGGGTATATGGGTAGAGAGGAAGTCAGTAGGGAGTAGTAGCTGTAGTGCGGGGTATATGGGTAGAGAGGATCAGTAGGGAGTAGTAGCTGTAGTGCGGGGTATATGGGTAGAGAGGAGTCAGTAGGGAGTAGTAGCTGTAGTGCGGGGTATATGGGTAGAGAGGAGTCAGTAGGGAGTAGTAGCTGTAGTGCGGGGTATATAGGTAGAGAGGAATCAGTAGGGAGTAGTAGCTGTAGTGCGGGGTATATAGGTAGAGAGGAGTCAGTAGGGAGTAGTAGCTGTAGTGCGGGGTATATGGGTAGAGAGGAGTCAGTAGTGAGTAGTAGCTGTAGTGCGGGGTATATGGGTAGAGAGGAGTCAGTAGGGAGTAGTAGCTGTAGTGCGGGGTATATGGGTAGAGAGGAGTCAGTAGGGAGTAGTAGCTGTAGTGCGGGGTATATGGGTAGAGAGGAGTCAGTAGGGAGTAGTAGCTGTAGTGCGGGGTATATGGGTAGAGAGGAGTCAGTAGGGAGTAGTAGCTGTAGTGCGGGGTATATAGGTAAGAGAGGAGTCAGTAGGGAGTAGTAGCTGTAGTGCGGGGTATATGGGTAGAGAGGAGTCAGTAGGGAGTAGTAGCTGTAGTGCAGGGTATATAGGTAGAGAGGAGTCAGTAGGGAGTAGTAGCTGTAGTGCGGGGGTATATAGGTAGAGAGGAGTCAGTAGGGAGTAGTAGCTGTAGTGCGGGGTATATGGGTAGAGAGGAGTCAGTAGGGAGTAGTAGCTTTAGTGCCCGGTAGATGGGTAGAGAGGAGTCAGTAGGGAAGTAGTAGCTGTAGTGCCGGGTATATGGGTAGAGGGGAGTCAGTAGGGAGTAGTAGCTGTAGTGCGGGGTATATGGGTAGGGAGGAGTCAGTAGGGAGTAGTAGCTGTAGTGCGGGGTATATGGGTAGGGAGGAGTCAGTAGGGAGTAGTAGCTGTAGTGCGGGGTATATGGGTAGGAGGAGTCAGTAGGGAGTAGTAGCTGTAGTGCGGGGTTATGGGTAGAGAGGAGTCAGTAGGGAGTAGTAGCTGTAGTGCGGGGTATATAGGTAGAGAGGAGTCAGTAGGGAGTAGTAGCTGTAGTGCGGGGTATATGGGTAGAGAGGAGTCAGTAGGGAGTAGTAGCTGTAGTGCGGGGTATATAGGTAGAGAGGAGTCAGTAGGGAGTAGTAGCTGTAGTGCGGGGTATATGGGTAGAGGGGAGTCAGTAGGGAGTAGTAGCTATAGTGCGGGGTATATGGGTAGAGAGGAGTCAGTAGGGAGTAGTAGCTGTAGTGCGGTATATGGGTAGAGGGAGTCAGTAGGGAGTAGTAGCTGTAGTGCGGGGTATATGGGTAGAGAGGAGTCAGTAGGGAGTAGTAGCTGTAGTGCGGGGTATATGGGTAGAGAGGAGTCAGTAGGGAGTAGTAGCTGTAGTGCGGGGTATATGGGTAGAGGGAGTCAGTAGGGAGTAGTAGCTGTAGTGGGGGTATATGGGTAGAGAGGAGTCAGTAGGGAGTAGTAGCTGTAGTGCGGGGTATATGGGTAGGAGGAGTCAGTAGGGAGTAGTAGCTGTAGTGCGGGGTATATGGGTAGAGGGAGTCAGTAGGGAGTAGTAGCTGTAGTGCGGGTATAGGTAGAGAGGAGTCAGTAGGAGTAGTAGCTGTAGTGCGGGGTATATGGGTAGAGGAGTCAGTAGGGAGTAGTAGCTGTAGTGCGGGGTATATGTAGAGAGGAGTCAGTAGGGAGTAGTAGCTGTAGTGCGGGGTATATGGTAGAGAGGAGTCAGTAGGGAGTAGTAGCTGTAGTGCGGGGTATATGGGTAGAGAGGAGTCAGTAGGGAGTAGTAGCTGTAGTGCGGGGTATATGTGTAGAGAGGAGTCAGTAGGGAGTAGTAACTGTAGTGCAGGGTATATAGGTAGAGAGGAGTCAGTAGGGAGTAGTAGCTGTAGTGCGGGGTATATGGGTAGAGAGGAGTCAGTAGGGAGTAGTAGCTGTAGTGCCCGGTATATGGGTAGAGAGGAGTCAGTAGGGAGTAGTAGCTGTGGTGCGGGGTATATGGGTAGAGAGGAGTCAGTAGGGAGTAGTAGCTGTAGTGCGGGGTATATGGGTAGAGAGGAATCAGTAGGGAGTAGTAGCTGTAGTGCGGGGTATATGGGTAGAGGGGAGTCAGTAGGGAGTAGTAGCTGTAGTGCGGGGGTATATAGGTAGAGAGGAGTCAGTAGGGAGTAGTAACTGTAGTGCGGGGTATATGGGTAGAGGGGAGTCAGTAGGGAGTAGTAGCTGTAGTGCGGGGTATATGGGTAGAGGGGAGTCAGTAGGGAGTAGTAGCTGTAGTGTGGGGTATATGGGTAGAGGGGAGTCAGTAGGGAGTAGTAGCTGTAGTGCGGGGTATATGGGTAGAGGGGAGTCAGTAGGGAGTAGTAGCTGTAGTGCGGGGTATATGGGTAGAGAGGAGTCAGTAGGGAGTAGTAGCTGTAGTGCAGGGTATATGGGTAGAGAGGAGTCAGTAGGGAGTAGTAGCTGTAGTGCAGGGTATATGGGTAGAGAGGAGTCAGTAGGGAGTAGTAGCTGTAGTGCGGGGTATATGGGTAGAGAGGAGTCAGTAGGGAGTAGTAGCTGTAGTGCGGGGTATATGGGTAGAGGGGAGTCAGTAGGGAGTAGTAGCTGTAGTGCGGGGTATATGGGTAGAGAGGAGTCAGTAGGGAGTAGTAGCTGTAGTGCGGGGTATATGGGTAGAGGGGAGTCAGTAGGGAGTAGTAGCTGTAGTGCGGGGTATATGGGTAGAGAGGAGTCAGTAGGGAGTTGTAGCTGTAGTGCGGGGTATATGGGTAGAGAGGAATCAGTAGGGAGTAGTAGCTGTAATGCGGGGTATATGGGTAGAGAGGAGTCAGTAGGGAGTAGTAGCTGTAGTGTGGGGTATATGGGTAGAGAGGAGTCAGTAGGGAGTAGTAGCTGTAGTGCGGGGTATATGGGTAGAGGGGAGTCAGTAGGGAGTAGTAGCTGTAGTGCGGGGTATATGGGTAGAGAGGAGTCAGTAGGGAGTAGTAGCTGTAGTGCGGGGTATATGGGTAGAGAGGAGTCAGTAGGGAGTAGTAGCTGTAGTGCGGGGTATATGGGTAGAGAGGAGTCAGTAGGGAGTAGTAGCTGTAGTGCGGGGTATATGGGTAGAGGGGAGTCAGTAGGGAGTAGTAGCTGTAGTGCAGGGGAGTCAGTATAGTGGTCACACAGCAGCTGCTTTGTGTCAATGTACAAGTATAGGGCTACACTAAATAATTTTCATTCATTTTAACTCTTCAGTTACAGCCGGCAGCAGTCGGAAGGAATACACTGAACTGCCTGCAATGCTGTGGACTGCAGCGGTCACGGTGTAATCTCCGCCTTACAAGTGAGGGTGACACCGACTGGACAAATCTGATCACCAGTCTACAATAAAGGAACTGCTGTGCGTGCAATTCCCGCGTGTATAAAAAAAAGCAAGGATATTAAGGCTACTTTCACACTAGCGTTCGTCGGTCCGCTCGTGAGCTCCGTTTGAAGGAGCTCACGAGCGGAGCAGAACGCTTCCGTCCAGCCCTGATGCAGTCTGAATGGATGCGGGTCCGCTCAGACTGCATCAGTCTGGCGGCGTTCAGCCTCCGCTCCGCTCGCTTCCGCATGGCCAGGCGGACAGCTGAACGCTGCTTGCAGCGTTCAGTGGTCCGCCTGGCCGTGCGGAGGCGTGCGGATCCGTCCAGACTTACAATGTAAATCAATGGGAACGGATCCGCTTGAAGATGACACCATATGGCTCAATCTTCAAGCGGATCCGTCCCCCATTGACTTTACATTGAAAGTCTGAACGGATCCGCTCAGGCTACTTTCGCACAAGTTATTAATGCAGACGGATCCGTACTGAACGGAGCCTCCGTCTGCATTAATATGATCGGATCCGTTCAGAACGGGACGGGAAGCTAACCCAGCGCCAGGGCGGTTCTAGTCTCCGTGGCGGCGGGTGTACAGCCCTGGATTATATATAAAATACTAAATAGATTGGATGATAATACTACAGTCGGCTGGAATAAGGGGCCACACCCGACTGTGCGCTCTGAGGACAAGAACTCCTGGCAGCGCTCCGAGGACAGGTGGGTTCACGAACGGTATAAGAGACTTTTATTGGTGCAGAAGACTACGCAGGATCCCTAACCCTTCGTCAGGTAGGACACCCCAGAGTCCAGAACTTTGCACTCACCTGATCAGTTTTCTTCCCAGAGTCCCCTTTATTAGCAGTGTTTAAAGTGGAGGATCCTGCTGGATTTAATAGACTGCGCGGGGTTTCCTGGGGCTTCACGGAGACTTCGCGGCGGCTGACCTCATCACCAGGAATATGAAGGACATTAGGGTCCCCTCTATGAGCTTGGGGGGTAGAACTCTTCCTTTTAGGTTTTGCAGTACTGACAACACTGGACTGAACCGACTGTTCTGTGCTTGGAGGGGGAGACTTATTTTTGGAAAGTACCACTTGCACCACTCTATTAGAGAAGTCTTTCATTGGTTCGATCTTTGGCGTCAGTTTGTCCGGCAAGGAGTACTGCGGCGGTTCTGGATTTTTCCTTTCTGGATCGATTAGCTCCGTCCCTTTTTTGGTTAATAAAAATATTTTATTGTTGCACATCACCAGGGCGTTGTCCTTTACCTGCATGACCTTCGACTGATCTGAATTGGTCAGGTTCACATCTTCCATCTTGGTCTTCGACAGCATCTGTAGAATTTTTGAAGCTGTCTCATTGGAGGACTTCACAGGAACAAGGCAAGCGGCGGCTTCCTTGTTTTCTTGGACGACCCATTTCATAGGCCCGTTAGAAGCTTCACTGCCGCTGGATGGTGGCTTCTGCACAAGAAAGGACTGAGTTCCTGGGGTTATACTTGAGGAAACGGGGCTGGGATAAAGCGAGGCGCTCAGGTTGTTAGTGCCTTTCACCGTATTTACCGGTGAGACGTAGATGACTGAGGGCATCCTGCCCATATCTGAGCCGCTACTCTGGGGCAGAATTTTCTTCTGGATGGCGAAGGGCAGGGAAGACGCAGGAACGGATCTCACTTCAGCATGGGCAGGTATTTGGAGGGAATGTCCAGACGGTAACATGGGTGCAGGTTTTACAGGACTGGCCAGTTTCTTGTTCATCATGAAGATCATTGGATTTCCTTGCACAGAATTGGTTGGAAAACTCAACTGGGAATTGTCCAGGAAGAAAGCTGTTTCCTGAGAAAACGAAAATGGTCTTCCAACATCAAGAGTGTTGGTGAGATTATTCTGCGCTGCAATAATGTAATTCCCAAAGGCGGGCGCCTGCACATGCGGCACGCTGACAGGACTAGGCCTCGATATGATGGGGACTGGTGGTGGTGGTGAGGATAGAAGTGTTTGAGGTAGATTTAGTGCCGGCGCGCTGGGTGTTACTGGAGAGGGCACTGCAGGAAGTGGATTATCCTTAGGTTTTAATATCGGGAGAAGCTTCAGAACGTTTGACCCGGGCAGTCCCACTTGAACGACTTGATAGACGCAACCAGTGAGGCTGAAAGACAATAACGATGATGAATTATAGGGTGTGCAGAAGGAGCTCTGAGACAAAAACATTATTTTCTATGGCACTAACATAAAGGTTATAAAGTCTGTCATCTATAGTTACCCCCGTGACAGCAGCCCCCCAACTAAAGAAAAGTTGTCCCTATGAAATGCAGTGTAACCTGCGGGCAGCACGTTATAGAGCAGGAGAAGCTGAGTGGACTGATATATTCTTTGTGGTTAAAGATTCAGTAAAATTGACCGCAATCTATGCAAACACATTTATACAGGGACTGCTATCCTTCACCTCCACCTGCCGCTTTCAACTAGAGAACATCCCTCTGGCTTCTGATCTAACCCTGAGTGAACTGAACTGCGTGCGCGTGCCCTCATCATCTCCCGCCTGGACTACTGCAACATCCTCCTCTGTGGCTTCTGATCCAACACTGAGTGAACTGAACTGCGTGCCCTCATCATCTCCCGCCTGGACTACTGCAACATCCTCCTCTGTGGCTTCTGATTTAACCCTGAGTGAACTAAACTGCGTGCCCTCATCATCTCCCGCCTGGACTACTGCAACATCCTCCTCTGTGGCTTCTGATCTAACCCTGAGTGAACTAAACTGCGTGCCCTCATCATCTCCCGCCTGGACTACTGCAACATCCTCCTCTGTGGCTTCTGATCTAACCCTGAGTGAACTAAACTGCGTGCCCTCATCATCTCCCGCCTGGACTACTGCAACATCCTCCTCTGTGGCTTCTGATCCAACACTGAGTGAACTGAACTGCGTGCCCTCATCATCTCCCGCCTGGACTACTGCAACATCCTCCTCTGTGGCTTCTGATCCAACACTGAGTGAACTGAACTGCGTGCCCTCATCTCCCGCCTGGACTACTGCAACATCCTCCTCTGTGGCTTCTGATCTAACCCTGAGTGAACTAAACTGCGTGCCCTCATCATCTCCCGCCTGGACTACTGCAACATCCTCCTCTGTGGCTTCTGATCCAACACTGAGTGAACTGAACTGCGTGCCCTCATCTCCCGCCTGGACTACTGCAACATCCTCCTCTGTGGCTTCTGATCTAACCCTGAGTGAACTAAACTGCGTGCCCTCATCATCTCCCGCCTGGACTACTGCAACATCCTCCTCTGTGGCTTCTGATCCAACACTGAGTGAACTGAACTGCGTGCCCTTATCTCCCGCCTGGACTACTGCAACATCCTCCTCTGTGGCTTCTGATCTAACACTCTTGCATCCCTCCAATCTATCCTTAACTCTGCTGCCTGGTTAATCCACCTCTCCCCTCCTTGCTCCCCGTTGCACAGGGAATTCGGTTTAAAATAGTAACAACTACACATAAAGCCGTCCACAATCCGTCTCCTCCGGATATCTCAGACCCGCTTCCCCAATATATCCTCACACGTAAACTCCAATTCTCACAAGAACCCATTCTGTGGAACTCTCTTCCCCTGCACATCAGACTCTTCCCCAAAATCCAAACCTTCAAAAGCAACCCTAAAACCCACCTCTTCAACAAAAAGGAGAAAGCCTAACCCTATAATAAGCATGCTGCCACCACACGCCAGATGGGCAGATCTCAGCCTCACCCGTCTCCTTCCCCTGTAGATGGTAAGCCCTCGCAGGCAGGGTTCTCCGCCATTCTGTAGTATCCTGTAACTGATGTCATGCCTATTGTACTTGTTTTATATCATGTACGTATATCCCACCTTGTAATCAATTAACCCCTTAGTGAACAAGCCTGTTTGGGCCTTTATGACCAAGCGTTTTTCTTCCTTTTTTCATGGTATCGTTCCAAGAGCTATAACTTTTTTTTATTTTTTCGTCTATATAGCTTTATGAGGGCTTGTTTTTTATGGGACAAGTTGTAGTTTTCAATGGCACCATTTTGGGGTACACATAACTTTCTGATTAACTTTTATTAACTCTTTCTCGGAGGGAGATGGGGAAAAATAGCAATACTGCCACTGCATTTTTACATGATAAATTTTACGGCGTTCATTTTTCGGTACAAATAACATAATATCTTTATGCTCCGGGTCAGTACGATTACAGTGATACTAAATACTTATAATTTTTTTTTAAGTTTTACTACTTTTTTTTCCAATAAAACCCATTTTATTAACCAAAAAAATGATTTTGCATTGCCACTTCACAAGACCCATTTTCTATGGAGTTGTGTGAGGGCTTGATTTTTGAGGGACAACTTGTATTTTTCATTTGTATCATTTTGGAGTAAATACCGCTTTTTGATCGCTTGTTATTACGTTTTTTTCGGTGGAAACTAAGAATAAATTAGAAATTCTGTCCTTTATTTTTATTTTTTTACGGCGTTCACCATAGGGGATAATTTATGTAATATTTATGTAGTTCGGGTCGTTACGGATGCGGCAATACCAAACATATGGGTGATATTTTCTTTTTGCAATTTTTTTAATTGAAAAGCGCATTTTCAATGGAAAAAAAATCATTTTTTTTATTTTATGGAATTTCTTTTACTACTTAAAAGTCCCACAATGGGACTATAATATACAGTATTTGATTGCTTTTAAACTGTAATGCATTATCTCTATAATGCATTACATTTCAATAGCAATGCTATTCAAAGATTGACCAGCTGGAGAGAACTGCAGACAGGCTCGGGGCCCTGATCGGAAGCGAGGTAAGCTTCCCAACACATCAGCACCCCGCGATCGCATTTTCGGGGTGCTGATGGGAGACAGAGGGAGTCCGCTCCCTCTGTCACCACTTTACATGCAGCGGGCGCCATTGAGCTCGGCACGTGAAGGGTTAAACACTCTCACATGAGTCAGCAGGGCCCCGACTCATGTGAGAGCCGGGTCCGCGATCCCCACTGCATTGGCGAGCCGTGCAGCGCTTAGACTGGGCCGCCGTAAAAACGCGGCGGCCCAGCCTAAGGCCCCTTAGTGACCGCCGTAAAAAGGCGTATGGGTGGTCACTAAGGGGTTAATGGTGCTTTCAAATAAATAGTAATAAAATCAGTCACTGGCACAGCTATCAGCGATTGACATCTCTCTGTATACACACTTACACAGAGAATACCATCACTGATCACACCTCCCTGTGTACAGCTATCAGTGACTGACAGCTATCGCTGTATAAAAACTTACACAGAGAATGCTAATCACTGATAACACCTCCCCGTGTAGAGCCATCAGTGACTGACACATCTCTGTATACACACTTACACAGAGAATGCTATTACTGATAACACCTCCCCGTGTACAGCTGTGACTGACATATCTCTGTATACACACTAAGGCTCCATTCACACATCCGTAATAATGGGTCTGCATCCGTTCCGCAAATTGCGAAACAGGTGCGGACCCATTCATTCTCTATGGGGTTGGAATGGATGCGGGCAGCACACAGTGTGCTGTCTGCATCCGCATTTCCGGAGCCCGCCGACAATCTTCCGGTCCGCGGCTCTAAAAAAATAAAATATATATATAGAACATGTCCTATTCTTGTCCGCAATTGCGGACAAGAATAGGCATTTCTATGGGGGTGCCGGCCGGGTGTATTACACAGAGAATGCCACCACTTATAACACCTCCCCGTGTACAATTATCAGTGACAGCTATGTATACACACTTACACAGAGAATGCTATCAATCACTAAAAAGACCCCCCTGTGTACAGCTATCAGTGACTGACAGATATCTATGTATACACACTTACACAGAGAATGCTATCAATCACTAAAAAGACCCCCCTGTGTACAGCTATCAGTGACTGACTGATATCTATGTATACACACTTACACAGAGAATGCTACCACTTATAACACCTCCCCGTGTACAATTATCAGTGACAGCTATGTATACACACTTACACAGAGAATGCCACCAATCACTGATATCACCTCCCCGTGTACAGCTATCAGTGACTGACTGATAGCTATGTATACACACGTACACAGAGAATGCTACCAATCACTGATAAAACGCAAGTTCGCTCAACACTAGTTAAGTTCGACGTCTAAAGTTCGTGTTATCGAAGAATCACGTTATGGATTCTAAATTCCGCTATGATCCGTGGTAGCGGAATCCATAACGTGATTCTTCGATAACCCGAACTTTAGACGCCGAACTTAAAACACAAGTTCGCTCAACACTACTGATAACACTTCCCCCCGTGTACATTTATCAGTCACTGACAGCTATCTATATATACACACTTAAGGTGCATTTAGACACGCTGACCATGCAGGCAATTATCAGGAAGAAACCACTACTTCCTGATAACTGCCTGCTTGTCAGAGGAAACGAATTTACAGGGGCCGAATGCCCCCCCGCTGATCAGCTATGTGGTTTATCTGCTCGCGGTTGACATTGCAGTGTAATTACAACTCTGCCGTCTCCATTCATTTCAATTGGAACAATGAAAAATGAAAGGCGGAAGCTGATCGGCTGCCATGCCAGTTTTCCTATACACCAGTTTTGCTAACTCTCCATCATATAGTATAGAAATCTGTATACGCAGTGTACGGCCTCAAAGCTTTGTGTAGCTGATGGCATTTCCTCATTTCACGTCTGCATCCCAGAGATACGCGGTGCCGCAGCACGGACCGCGCAGAGACAGGCAGAGAAGGTTACAAATGTTATGTTCCATTAATCAGAGGCCTAAGCAGCAGGTGTTCCAGTGATGACAGAGAACCCGTCCTCGCCGCTCATGTCCCTCATACAGCGCTCCAGACCAGGGGTCATTGGCTCACTAAATACATAGAATTATAATAAAAAAAAGACTTGGAGGAGGTGAGACGCCACTTACAGCATACCGCCTGCCAGCACTGCAAGACGTACAGGAGAATACGGCACCACACACCTCTTAGGCTCCTGTCATGTAGACCTTCTCTGTCCTCATCTCCTCTGTTTGACCCAGACCGCCATGACAAATACCTTCAGCCGCATCTCGTCTCTGCAGAGCTGGTTACACCGACAACAACCCCCAATCCTGCTATCCCAACATTGTCATCCCGGTGCCACTCCCAATACGGGGCACATTGTCCTCCCCAATGCCCCCAAATATCATACTGCTGAAAAAACAGTGACCCCAGTAGAAATAATGTCCCTATAGAGCTTCCAGCAATTATAACACCCCATAGAGTGCCCCCCAGTAGTAATCAAACCCTACACTGTGCCCCCCAGTAGTAATCAAACCCTACACTGTGCCCCCCAGTAGTAATCAAACCCTACACTGTGCCCCCCAGTAGTAATCAAACCCTACACTGTGCCCCCAGTAGTAATCAAACCCTACACTGTGCCCCCCAGTAATAATCAAACCCTACACTGTGCCCCCCAGTAATAATCAAACCCTACACTGTGCCCCCCAGTAATAATCAAACCCTACACTGTGCCCCCCAGTAATAATGTAATATCCCCTATTTTAACCCCAGTAAAAGTTCCATTATAGTACCCCCAGTATTAATAATGCCCCCTAAAGTGCCCCCAGTAATAATGCCCATGTACAAAAAATCCTGCTATAATGCCGCAGTATTAAAAGGTCCCCAGCGCCTCCTGTAATACCCCATATACCGGTATTGCCCTGATAGCAAAAAGTGCCCCGGTAATACCCCCTATATTGCCTTGTATTAAAAATTCAATGGCAACATCCCACACAGTGCCCCCCCCACGGCAACTCCTCCCACAGTGCCCCCCCAACGGCAACTCCTCCCACAGTGCCCCCCCAATGGCAACGTCCCCCACAGTGCCCCCTACAATGGCAACTCCTCTCACAGTGCCCCCCCAATGGCAACGTCCCCCACAGTGCCCCCTCCAATGGCAACTCCTCTCACAGTGCCCCCTCCAATGGCAACGTCCCCCACAGTGCCCCCTCCAATGGCAACTCCTCTCACAGTGCCCCCTCCAATGGCAACGTCCCCCACAGTGCCCCCTCCAATGGCAACTCCTCTCACAGTGCCCCCTCCAATGGCAACGTCTCCCACAGTGCCCCCTCCAATGGCAACTCCTCCCACAGTGCCCCCCATGGTAACATCCCACACAGTGCCCCTCCAGTAGTAACGTGTCCCTCAGCGCCCCACTGGCGTTCACGATGCAGGCCGTAAACCTCTTCTGGTCTACGGCCTGGGATGGACATCACTGCTCTGTGCCCCGGCAAAGATGGGCGCGTTGACGTCTTCACACCGCCTGCTCTGGGACTTGCTACCTGATGGTGATTGGCGGGGCAAGGATTCAGCGTGGCGGGTCTAAGTCCTGTCGCACCTGCTAGATATCTCTATGCTGCTTGGCGGCCCTTCCGTGCCTGGACCTGTGCTCAGTGGTGGAGACCCGAGGAGGAGGTCCAGCACTGGGCGTGCCTGCCGTCACCAGAACAGACCATTAGAACCATAGTATAATGGAAAATAATAAAACCTACAGAACGCCGATCGGTGTAGAGGTCCGGGCTCGGCTCCGGGCACCACATTCAGTTTTTTCTCACGCGCGTGCAAAACGCATTGCACTCGCGCGGAAAAAAACTGAACAACTGAACGCAATCGCAGACAAAACTGACAGAAATTGCATGCCTACTCGCGCGGGTTTCCCGCAATGCACCCGGTACGTATCCGGCCCTCACCCGCGGCGCCTACAAGAATCAAGGGAGCATTTGACAAACAAGCTGAGGTCATGTGACATGGGGGGGGGCTGCTATTTGGGTTGGGGGGGGGGCTACTTTCTTTGTATGCGGAAAAAGGGGCATCTATACCAATGCTATTAGATAACACAGGAAGTAAACATCCTCTGTGCTGCTGTGAGCCGCGTAGGTACTCACCTCTGATTGGAGGGCTGCTGCGCCGGCTTCTGCCCCTGGGGGTGAGACATGGAGCCGCTCTCTCGTGCCTTCCCTTCCGCCTATAGAGCCGCTGCCCCCCCGTCCGGCAGACTGCGCCCTCCTCCGTCCGGGGCTGTAGCACCAGGAAAACGGCGACGCGCACAATCCTGACAGAAACCAAACGTCGCAGACACTGACCGGAAACTCCTGGTGGGCGTGGCCCCGGCTGCTGGCATCTGATTGGAAGAACGGCCTGTGACGTATGACGTCTTCATCAGAAGGGAGCGACTTCCGGAGGGATGATTTCCGGCTAAAATGGAGGGAGGCGTGGCCAAACGCAGCTTCCGGTTTGTAGTTTATTAAAGCTGCAGAGGGGGAATAATCTGTGGAAGGGATCTGTTCTGCAGTTTTATAACATGTAGTTATTTTTTTTACCTCATTCAGTCAGGTTTACGCTCTGTCGTCATTGTACGGTAGATAATAACACCTAGTAATCGCCTGGCGCGTATGCTGGCAGTATCCATAGGGCTCTATAGACCCAGTGTGCTCCGAACAAGTGTCCCTAAGGCGGGTGCATGGTGTAAACCAACTGTATAAAGTACTTGGCAACCCTAAACGTTGGCAGACACCTCCACTCCTGCAAGCCTCGGCAATTGTTCGGCGTGTTGTGAAGCCGCCTGGCACCTCCTGGTAATCATCCTATAACCCCTGTACATAGATCTGGACTCTGCTGCAGGGTATCCACCAGGCCGCTACCTCCTGGAGTGGTCTCTGTGTGATTGGCAGTGGGTCAAGAGGCATCTGTGATCAAGCAAAACCGTAGTCATGGACAGGGCAGAGTACATACAATCCAATAAACAGAACAATGGTTGGGCAGGCAGCAAAGGTCAAATCCGGTAAAAGGGCAGAGATCGGCACAGGCAAGCAAAGAAAACGATAGCGTGCAACAGCATGAGCTAGCCGGCCGGATAACCTAATGATCAAGAGCCTTCCCACAGGGACAGGTGCCTTACATACCCATAGGCCGGGGAGGAGTCAGGTGCTCGTGTGTTGGTCCTTTAAAGGGCTTCTGTCACTCCACTAAATTCATTTATTTTTTTTTGTCTCCCTACAATCCTTATGCTGCGATTTCTTAATATATATGGCTATTACACAGTTTGGTTCAGTAGTTCTATCAAAAAACGGACTTTTATATTATGCAAATTACCTCTCTAGCAGCAGGTAGGGCGGCTACCTGCTGCTAGCAGCCGCATCCTCCATTCATAATGACGCCCCCTCCTCATGTTGATTGACAGGGCCAGCGGACGCGCTCGTCCTCTGACTGGCCCTGTCTTCGTTTTAAATCTCGCGCCGGTCTTCAGTTGGCGCAGGCGCACTCAGAGGAGGACGCTCGCTCGGCCGCTCCATCCTCAGTGCGCCTGTGCCGGGTGTACATGTGACGTCATCGGCACAGGCGCGCTGAGGATGGAGCGGCTGAGCGAGCGTCCTCCTCTGAGTGCGCCTGCGCCAACTGAAAACCGGCGCGAGATTTAAAACGAAGACAGGGCCAGTCAGAGGACGAGCGCGTCCGCTGGCCCTGTCAATCAACATGAGGAGGGGGCGTCATTATGAATGGAGGATGCGGCTGCTAGCAGCAGGTAGCCGCCCTACCTGCTGCTAGAGAGGTAATTTGCATAATATAAAAGTCAGTTTTTTGATAGAACTACTGAACCAAACAGTGTAATAGCCATATATATTGAGAAATCGCAGCATAAGGATTGTAGGGAGACCAAAAAAAAAAATGAGTTTAGTGGAGTGACAGAAGCCCTTTAAGACTCGGGGAGACAGGGTGCGCTTCCTCAGAGCCCGCAGTATCGGTGCTCCGGTGGCCATCCCTGCAAGCAAGAAGCAGGAGGAGGCCGGCTGGCACGGACCGCTAGAGCAACATCAGAATGAGTATCCCAGTGGCCATTCGCACCAGAATCAGGAAACACTAGACTGCTGGCATTAAAATCAGGTCTCATGAGGGCAAACCCTGTTATAAAGGCCTATGGACGTTCAGGGCCCCCTCCTTTCATGAGCCAGGACTCAAAACGCCTTTGCATTCCAAGGGCGGCAGGCATTTATCTGAAAGGCCTCCATAAAATACGACGTCTACTCTGCCGGGTAAATGCCTGCCAGTCTGCAGCTTCCTCTGCCAAAATCAGCTATTTGCCAGGAATGGGTCCCAGAGTGATCAGCAGAGCGCCCCCGATGGTGCATTTGGATAAGACAACTCCTTTATGGAAATTGTGTAGAGCTACACAGAGGATGAACGAGGCTCCTTCAAGTTTCCATTGAAAGATTGAAATCTAGTCTTGGGCGTCTCCCCCCTTCGTTTTAGGAATGGACTTCATTGAGATGCTGCAGGATTTAGGAGCCTTGGAAGTTTTCTTTCTCTGTAAACTTGGTCCATACATAGAGGTCAGACCCCAATGACGAAACCCAAAGCGCCTCCATTGACAACACCATAAACTGTGACTGCTGAGCGTCCTACACAGTGACTTGGCCTTTTCCCTTTAAAGGGGTTGTTCAGTTTCTTCATATTAATGATCTATCCTCATCAGATTGGTGGGGTCTGACTCCTGACACCCCCACCGATCAGGTGTTTGAAGATACCGTGGTACTCCTGCAATCACTGCTGTCAGCAGCAAGTAGGTAAGCAGTGAAGAGAACGCAGCATTTGCAACAGCATTCTCGTGAAAGGGCGGATCTTTATGATCTGATATAGATGACCTACATTGAGGATAGGTCATAAATATGAAAAAAACTGGAGAACCCCTTTATCACCTATAAAGATATCTGAACTTCATGCAAGGAAATCTCAGGTCAAAACTACAGGGTGGTCTCTGTCAGCAACGTGAGAGAAGCAACAGGCACCAGGACATGGCACAAAGGTGGAGTAGGCGTAGTCAGGCAAATGGAGGGCAGGCAGAAAATATGCACAATGGAAAACGGGCAGGAGGAGAACAGGCAACATGAAAGACTAGCAGAAGGTCAGGACAGGCAGCAAACAAGAAGATATAGGGGGTCATTTATGAAGCTGAACTATGCCTATATTAGGCATATTTCAGGCGCAGATTTGTTTGTTGCGCCTGAAACAACCTGCGACTTCACCGTGATCACACCAGGTCTAAAAAAGTGTCAGGAGAGGGACCGTCAGACTCGTCTCATTTACCATTTTCTATGCCTGTTTCCGGTGTACAAAAGGTCTAAATGTAAGACGGCAAGGAAGCTTCTTCCATTTAGAACTGGTGGAGGATCTGCTGAATTTATGGAGAGGCGGGCGCCTCTTCATAACTGCGGCGGATCCACCGCCAGCGCAGGAGATAATTAACCACTTCAACCCCCCTAACTGAAACACCCTTAATGACCAGACCACTTTTTACACTTCGGCACTACACTCCTTTCACCGTTTATCGCTCGGTCATGCAACTTACCACCCAAATGAATTTTACCTCCTTTTCTTCTCACTTAATAGAGCTTTCATTTGGTGGTATTTCATTGCTGCTGACATTTTTGATACTTTTTTTGTTATTAATCGAAATTTAACGAAATTTTTGTAAAAAAATTACATTTTTCACTTTCAGTTGTAATATTTTTCAAAAAAATCATACCTATATATACATTTTTCCCTAAACTTATTGTTTTTACAAAAAAAATGGTTTGGGTAAAAGTTATAGCGTTTACAAACTATGGTACAAAAATGTGAATCTCCGCTTTTTGAAGCAGCTCTCAATTTCTGAGCACCTGTCCTGTTTCCTGAGGTTCTACAATGCCCAGACAGTAGAAAAACCCCACAAATGACCCCATTTCGGAAAGTAGACACCCTAAGGTATTCGCTGATGGGCATAGTGAGTTCATAGAACTTTTTATTTTTTGTAACAAGTTAGCGGAAAATGATGATTTTTTTTTTATTAACTTACAAAGTCTCATATTCCACTAACTTGTGACAAAAAATAAAAACTTTCATGAACTCACTATGCCCATCATGAAATACCTTGGGGTGTCTTCTTTCCAAAATGGGGTCACTTGTGGGGTAGTTATACTGCCCTGGCATTTTAGGGGCCCAGATGTGTGCAAAGTAGTTTGAAATCAAAATCTGTAAAAAATGGCAGTGAAATCCGAAAGGTGCTCTTTGGAATGTGGGCCCCTTTGCCCACCTAGGCTGCATAAAAGTGTCACACATCTGGTATTGCCGTACACAGGAGAAGTTGGGGAATGTGTTTTGGGGTGTCATTTTACATATACCCATGCTGGGGGAGATAAATATCTTGGTCAAATGCCAACTTTGTATAAAAAAATGGGAAAAGTTGTCTTTTGCCGAGATATTTCTCTCACCCAACATGGGTATATGTAAAATGACACACCCAAAACACATTCCCCAACTTCTCCTGAGTACGGCGATACCACATGTGTGACACTTTTTTGCCGCCTAGGTGGGCAAAGGGGCCCACATTCCAAAGAGCACCTTTCGGATTTCACCGGCCATTTTTTACACATTTTGATTGCAAACTACTTCACACGCATTTGGGCCCCTAAAATGCCAGGGCAGTATAACTACCCCACAAGTGACCACATTTTGGAAAGAAGACACCCCAAGGTATTCTGTGAGGGGCATGGCGAGTTCCTAGAATTTTTTATTTTTTGTCGTAAGTTAGTGGAATATGAGACTTTGCAATAAAAAAATAAAAAAATTTAAAAATCATCATTTTCCGCTAACTTGTGACAAAAATCTTTCAATCTTTCATGGACTCAATATGCCCCACAGCGAATACCTTGGGGTGTCTTCTTTCCAAAATGGGGTCATTTGTGGGGTGTTTGTACTGCCCTGGCATTTGAGGGTCTCCGCAATCATTACATGTATGGCCAGCATTAGGAGTTTCTGCTATTCTCTTTATATTGCGCATACGGGTAATGAGATTATTTTTTTTCCGTTCAGCCTCTGGGCTGAAAGAAAAAAATGAACGGCACAGATTTCTTCATTTGCATCGATCAATGTGGATGAAAAAATCTCTGCCAAAAAAAAGGGGAAAGGCGTCTGCCAGGACATAGGAGCTCCGCCCAACTTCCATACCCACTCAGCTCGTACGCCCTGGCAAACCCGATTTCTCCATTCACATCAATCGATGTGGATGAATAAATCATTGCCGGGATTTTTTCAAATTTTTGTTTTTATATACAAAGTGTTTGCCAAAGCATAGGAACGCCGCCTCCTCCTCAGCTCATATGCCTCGGCAAACGTATCTTTTACTGCAGAGGAAAAATCTCGTCTTGCAGCGCCGCATACACCGACTTGTGTGTAATCTGACAGCAGCGCAATGCTTCTGTCAGAATGCACATCAGTGCTGCAGCTAGTCGATCTGTTCACCTGGAAGGTAAAAAGACAAAAACAAAAAAGAAAAAACCAGGCCGCAACGCAATAATTTTATTAACTTTATAATAACCTTTGAACAGAACATATAAACTTTATTTAACTTTTGGAACTGAACGTTAACTTTTTTGCTTACTGGTGTTTTTTTGTTTTTTTGTTTTGTTTTTACCTTTATAGGACAAACCTCTCGTTCCCCATGGGACAATGTGCAAAGCGCAAATCGCCCAAAGATGTGGCGAAGTGCATTATGCACTTTATCCCAGGTGAAAGGAGAGGTTTGCAGCAGCTCTGTGTGTGAGTGGGCCCTAATAGCCCTGTGTGCCTGTCCTGTGAGATGTGATCCCTATGCTAAGTGTACCTGTGTGTGGTACTTCCGGAAACACTCCCCTAAGCATAGGGCAGGGTGGTCAGGGCAGTCAGGACAGAAAAAGCTTATTCCACTCCTGCTACAGACACGACATCTTTTTCGGGGTGACAGTTGGGTTGAGGTACCAGCAACGACATTGGGGAAATGTCGCTTGTGTAGACGGCTAACTACACTGGTGGATGGGGCCACGGAACCTCCTGGGTACAGGAGGTTCTCGATGATCTCTTCCTGAAATTTGAGGAAGGATCCTGTTCTCCCAGCCTTACTGTAGAGAACAAAACTATTATACAGAGCCAATAGAATTAAATATACAGACAACTTCTTATACCAGCGTCTGGTGCGTCGGGAAACTAAATACGGAGACAACATCTGGTCATTGAACGAGCCGTTGGGGGAAGCCCGCACGACTAGTTCGCGCGGTGCCACAGCAGCCAATCTGTTCTAGGAACAAATGCCTGAAGAGGGCCACACTTGTGTAGAAATTGTCCACATAAAGATGGTACCCCTTGCCAAATAAGGGTGACACCAAGTCCCAGACTGTCTTCCCACTGCTCCCCAGGTAGTCAGGACAACTGACCGGCTCCAGGGTCTGATCTTTTCCCTCATAGATCCGAAATTTGTGGGTATAGCCTGTGGCCCTTTCACAGAGCTTATACAATTTGACCCCATACCGGGCACGCTTGCTTGGGATGTATTGTTTGAAGCCAAGGCGCCCGGTAAAATGTATTAGGGACTCGTCTACGCAGATGTTTTGCTCAGGGGTATACAAATTGCAAATTTCTGGTTGAAGTGGTCTATGAGGGGCCGAATTTTGTGGAGCCGGTCAAAAGCTGGGTGGCCTCTGGGACGGGAGGTGGTGTTGTCGCTAAAGTGCAGGAAACGCAGGATGGCCTCAAATCGTGCCCTGAACATGGCAGCAGAGAACATGGGCATGTTATGAATTGGGTTCGTGGACCAATATGACCGCAATTCATGCTTTTTAGTTAGACCCATGTTGAGGAGAAGGCCCAGAAAAGTTTTAATTTTGGAAACTTGGACTGGTTTCCACCGGAAAGGCTGGGCATAATAGCTTCCCGGGTTGGCGGTTATAAATTGTGTGGCATACCGGTTTGTTTCTGCCACGACTAAGTCCAAGAGCTTCGCAGTCAAGAACAGCTCAAAAAATCCCAGGGCCGAACCGATCTGAGCTGTCTCAACCCGAACTCCAGACTGGGCGGTGAAAGGGGGAACTAATGGTGCGGCTGAAGTTGGGGGCTGCCAATCAGGGTTTGCCAGCACCTCAGGGATTCTAGGGGGTCTACGGGCACGTCTTTGCGGTGGCTGCGACGGGGTAACTACTGCACGTGCCACCGTACCAGCTTCAACTGCCCTTCTGGTGCTCGCCACTTCACCATGTTGTACGGCAGTGCTGGTACTAGGTCCAGGGAGGGCTGCGCTGCTGGTGTATGCCTCACCACGTAATCCGACAGCGCCAGCCCCACTCTGCTGCCCTTGAAGCGGATCCTGCGCAACCTGTGGTCTAGCGACACGGGGCCGGGTACGCCTGGTGGTATCAGGGACCTCAACCTCCTCGTCCGAACTTTGGGTCAGACTGACCCTGCTTTCTACAGGTTCATATTCTGACCCGCTGGATTCGTCAGATGAGGGTTCCCATTCCTCATCTGACTGGGTCAGAAGCCTGTAGGCCTCTTCAGAAGAATACCCCCTGTTTGACATTTGGGCAACTAAATTTAGGGGTATTCCCTGAGACTACCCAAGAAAAAAAGCAAGCCTGTCTTACAAATGGGAGGCTAGCGAAGTACCGGAGGCCGCTGCGGTTGATAAAAAATATCAAAACTGATTTTTCGCCGCAGCGCTTGTAAAGTGATTGACAGTTTACACTGATCACTTTTTTCCTTTCACTAGATGATTGACAGGGGTGATCAAGGGGTGATCAAGGGGTTAATTGGGGTGCAGGGGGGTGATCTGGGGCTAAGTGTGTGGTGTTTGGTGCTACTCACTGTGATGCCTGCTCCTCTGCTGGAACCAACCGACCAAAAGGACCAGCAGAGGAGCAGGGAAGCCATTTAACACATTATATTTACAAATATAATGTGTTATATGGCTTCTGATTGGATTTTTAAAAAATCATCAGCTTGCCAGCCACGATCATTAGCTGGCAAGCTGATGACGTGACAGCCCTCGAACAAATGCCGGCCCGCGATGCGCAGTCCGGCTAAGCGCGTCATCTCGCGTCTCGCAAGATGACGCACCGCTGCGTGACTCTGCCTGGAGCTGCCGCCTCCGGACCGCGATCCTGCGTTAGGCGGTCCGAAGGCGGTTAAAGGGGTTATCCCATCACAACGATCACTGTTAAATCTATTAATGATTTGACAGTGCTCATTTTTGTAAATACATTTTATTACCCAATTCCCACCCTTTTGGAAAAAATAAGTCCCCTCTTACCTGACTGTTGTCTTTTGTCTCCCCTAGTTACGGCCACCTGTCGTCTCTCAAATCCTGTGGCCGCGCTTGCGCAGAAGACTGAAGATTTTCTCCCTGGCCACGCAATGTCCTGAACGCGCACGCCTCCGCGCTTGCGCCATGATGACTTCTTGCTGGCCAGTATAGTACAGAGCCGCGAACGCACACGCCGGCTCTGTACTATACAGGACAGGAATAAGTCACCATGGCGCATGTGTGGCGGCGTGTGCGTTAAGGACATTGCGCTGCCCAGCCGGGAGAAAATCTTCAGTCTTCTGTGCAAGCGCGGCCCGGCCGGGAGAAGACGTCGCTCAAGCCCAGCTGAATCCAGGAAGTGGACGTCGTGCTCGCTGCAGGTAAGTATCAAAACCACTGATGGGAATACCCCTTTAAGACCAGCGTCTAAAATGCTGATCTTAATAAATGTGCTCCATTGTCCTATAATAAGCTGGGTCAGTAACAGAGTAGTCAGAGCACCTTACTGCTGGGGCACGAGCAGTAGCGGTCACGACGGGGTGGTGGTGACAGTACACATAACAATAGACATGGTCTAATAGCTGCTGCTTCTCTGGGGCATCATGGCTTGCTCAATAACAGTCGGGGGGACTGGATTTAGATGTGGCGATCACCTCCACAGTCTGATGATGAGAGACGGCTGCAGCTCATAAAAAAATCATTGTTCCTGGTCGGCAGAGGCGGTTTAGACCCCACCATCTGCTTCCTGGGAATGATGATTGAGGTGTTCACCCCTCAGATAATTCCACCGGATGTACGAACATTTGACGAGCGCTGTTTCAGATTATCATCATCTACAGTCACTGTCCCCATTGAGGCTCACAATATAAGTCTATTTTCCTATCAGGGTGGGATGAAACCCATGAGAACACAAGGAGAACATTTAAACTCCATGCAGATTTACCGAACGGTGCATGCATGTGATGTCAGGGCCAGATGAGATCACGATGCAGAAGTCTGTCACTTATAGAGGAGAGGGAGATGATGAAAAAGGTAGGGTGCACCGAGTTTCTCAATCCTCCCCTTGATGCACTTAACAGATTATTTGCGTATCAATCAAAAGCAGTTTTACTTGGGATAGTGGCATTGGCTCACCAGACGTTGTGCTGACAGACTCCCTTTAAACACAGCAGATTATGCCCTTAAAGGGGTTTTCTAAACTGGAACTGTAGTATTGATGACCTATTCTTAAGATTTATCATCAACATCAGATCAGTAGGGTCCAAATCCGGAGACCTCCACCAGCCAGCTGTTTGAACGGACTGCGGCTCTCTGGGACACACATTGGAGCAGCATAGCTCCATACACCGGATAGTGGTGCTATTCACAGGCACTAACTGGTGTGCAGAGCTATGTATCAATATTACGGTCCTGAAAACCCTTTTAAGGGCCCTTTTGGTAGATACATGAGTGACACTCAGGTGGCAAAGAGACCTCTCCATTCATTTAATACCAGAACCACTATTGATCATGGCATTAAACAGGGTTAATTCCAGCCATTGCCACAAGGTGGTCAAACCCAGATGCCTCCACATGGGTGATTGTGCATGAACAATCGCTGTACCCATGTGATCACAGGAACCTAATTGTATGATGTTGACCCTAGACACAGGCTTCCACCAGACCAAGGTGTTAATAAGAGGTTTTTTCTACAGTAGAGATTAATGGTATATCTATTTGATGCCTTCAATGTCTAATTGATTGGCTACAATGAACAGTCTGTGACTCTCATTTATTTTGGTGACAGTCCCACACCTGGGGACTAGAGCTATTTCTATAGTAGTCCGATCCCCAACTAATCAGACAATTATGGAATACCATATTTATTTTCAAGTTATCACAAATAGATTCTAATTTGACTTTTGCTGCATTTCCTCAACTTTTTTCTTTAACTCTATCACACGATCAAAAAGTCTCTGTCTTTTCTCGTCTCTGGTTGTATCATCTATGTCAAGAAAAAAAAAGGGCTGCTCATACCTTAAGTGGTTAAACATCAGAGAGGGTTCACTAGCAGATGATGTTTTATCTGTATCATAACTTTTTTCAGAACCTGTGGTAAACTCCGACCAGCACAGACTGGACTTGGCTTTGTGATGAGGAGGACTCATATTATCTGCACAAGTTGGGTGGTATCTCAATGGTGTGGAAGCTGCATGTTGAGGGGTATTGCACAATAGACTGGAAGAGGAAGAGAGTCTTTCAAGATCTGTAGTTTTTTGTCTTGGAGGTGTTTCCTCATGAGAAAATGATGCAGGTGACTCTTGAGGACTTGGAGGAGAAGGAACATCTGAAGATGATGGGTTGGTCTGGAGAGGAGAATGGTCAAGGACATTCTTTGCTACAGTTGAGTCTTGTTTGGCACTAGAATCACTCAAATATCCACATGGAGATGTTTCTTCATGAGAAAATGATACCGTTGACTCTTGAGGACTTAGAGGAGAAGGAGCATCTGAAGATGATGGGTGGGCCTGGAGAGGAGAACGGATCAGGACATTCTTTGCTACAGTTGAGCCTTGTTTGGAACCAGAATCACTTAGATATCCACATGGAGATGTTTCATCATGAGAAAATGATACAGGTGACTCTTGAGGACGTAGAGGAGAAGGAGCATCTGAAGATAATAGGTAGGTCTGGAGAGGAGAACAGACCAGGACATTCTTTGCTACAGTTGAGTCTTGTATGGCACCAGAATCACTTAGATATCCACATGGAGATGATTTCTCATGAGCAAATGATACAGGTGACTCTTGAGGACTTAGAGGAGAAGGAGCATCTGAAGATGATGGGTGGGGCTGGAGAGGAGAACGGACCAGGACATTCTTTGCTACAATTGAGTCTTGCTTTGCATCAGAATCACTTTGATGAGTTTTTTTTTATAAATGGTTGCTCGTTACTGAGATAAGGCAATTTTCTTTTAATTTGTCTTTCTGATTGTTCCCAAAAAGACATCTGGAGATGAAGAAGAAAGAGACATCAGATGGAGCCACAAATATAAAAATCACACAATGACATTCTGTTTGTGTATCATTGGTGTATATTCACTACATTGGTGTATATTCACAATGGTACATCACAGCCATATGTATTTGTAGAACATCTCTTTCTAAAACCTACAAAGCTGGGCACAATTTGTAGGAACCAGTTGGAACAATCAACCATACAAAAATCAATGTAAGGTGGTCAAGAAACCTATAACAGAGGCATAAGAATAAATAATTATAAAGACAGCCCTTGTTTGTCTATAGGACCCGGATAACCCGGTAAATAGTATCCTAGCTGCAAAGTTAGTTCGTTTTATATATATATATATATATATATATTTTATTTATTTATTTATTTTGGGGGGGGGGACATTTTGTATTTTTATGATGTTCACTGTGTGGTGTAAATGACATGCCGGGTCTATTAGGCTTTTGTAGATGGCAGACCCTGATGCCATTGTCAGGAACTACTCTAACTAACTACTTAGATGCCATGGTATCTATTGACTATGGCATCTATGGAATTAAACTTTTGGGAGCGGAGTAATCTACTCTCCTGGCAGTTGCAGCAGGAGCCCAGCAATGTGTATCAGTCGTGCTCCTGCTGCTGTCCTCATGGGTACAGTGGCAGTACCCACAAGATCACAGTGTTGTATATATCATGGAGCATGAAAGGGTTAAAGGAGTTGTCTCAGCTGAACATTTATGACATATTATTAGGCTGTGCCTTAAATGTCTGCTAGTGCGGGGCCCCCTAAAAAGGACGCTGTGCATGCGTGGTGTCTTCTCCATTCACTGTTATGGGACTTTCAAAAAATAGCCAGCGAGTACTTGACTATTTTCAGAAGTCCCATTGCAGTGAATGGAGAAAGCCACGCTTACACAGTGTACTCTTTATTAAGATAGGGGGGCCCTGCATCTATCGGACGTTGGTGGCACATACCTTCCATATGCAATAAATGTTGAGATGGGACAACCCCTTTAACTTGGCAATTTACCTGTAGACCGGTAGAAGATCCTGAAGATGGACCAACATCGATGGGTTTCATTTCGTCTGGCAGATCACATCTTTCTTTATTGCACGATTTCACAATCGTTGCAGATTTCTCAGTCACACTGCCCACTATTCTGCGATCTTGCTGCTGCAGAAATGAGAAACTGCGCAGTGTCACGCAGCCCAGGCTCTTGTGCTTGTATTTTCTTTTTCTCAATTTGGCCCCTGCCTGGGATTCGGTGGCCTCTGAATTCTCTGCTTCGATTTCTTTATCACTTGTGTTTGCTTCCTGGCTTTTAGGCAGTAAATACATAATGTTTTTGTAGACGTACAGAGTCTTGGCTTTCATCTCAATCATCTGTAGGTTGTGGTTGAGAACAAGAGAGTTGCTGAAGTTTGACGATTCACTCTCAGAACTGGACTTATCCTCATTGCTTGTTTGGGCCAGCTGTAATATGGTCAGTGCAATGTCTTTAGAACATTTAACAGGAACTAGGTAAGTCCCAAGGTCTTTCTTCGTCTGTTTGTCTGCTTTTCCCATAGATCTTACATTGGATGACTGACTTGTGTCACTCATTGTCACAGGAGAATGTGTTCTTGATTTGTGGCTCTTTGGTAACTTCTGAATAGTAATTGGTGACACAACTACGACATAAGAGGCTTTGGTGCAACCTCCCAGTTGTCTTATTTTCTCCTGAACTGAAGAAGACAACATGGAGATCTGGACTTTTTTCACTTCTGCCTTTATAGGTATCTGAAAGTAGTACCCAAAAAGTTCAGGTTTTTCAGACTCCATCATTCTTCTGCAATGCTCAAAAATTCTAGTTTAGATCTTCATGAGATGTCTGCATGTTAGGAGTAGTTATGAGTAAACTGATATTGAGAAGAAGAACCAACGTTTGGTTGCTGGGTGAAATTTGGAACGTGCATTGTTATTCGATGATGAAATCTACATGGAACCAGCAATTCTCACACCTAAAAAGAATGAAAAAAATACTACATTGTAATTGGTAACAAACAGCCTTAAAATGTAGAAATGTTGTATTCTAACATGAGATCCCGAGAAGCTGGGGAACCTGAGTAAGTGCCCATTCCTTTCGACTCCTGCAGTCACATGCATTCGTGTCATGTGTTCCCAGTGAGGACAGAGGAATATGCCGTTCCCTCTGTCTGTAAGGCCTCAGCTCAAAACTGCTGTTAGATCCCCACTCCATGTGTGTAACCAGAATGCCTGTGTACCACCTAAAGTGATTGCAACCATCAAGCTTGCTGTGCCTCTGCATAAGAAAAATGAATATTCTTGTGTTGCACCGAATATTCTTTTGCCTCAACATTTTCAGTGACGCATAGCACCCTGAAAAGGGTGAGATTGTTTTGCATTATCAAGGTGAAGCATGATATCACAAGGTTGCATGAAGGGTGTTTTGAGTTGGTGTCGCCCAAGAGATGAGCACTGGCAAAACCTACCAATACCGGAGGGATCGGCCAAACGTCTGCTGTGTATAGAATTCTGTTTTTAGCTGGAAATTAGATTTAGATCCCTTGTGGTTTGGACGGTTTTTAGGACATGTGTTTGTACAGGTTCTGAGAAAAGAAGTGTAAAAACTGCAGCGCTCATCAGTGTGTACAGTCTACGCGTTTCAGACCCCAAAACATTTGGATTCTTCCTCATGACTAATCGATAACTGGATTTTATTCCTAATTAATAAAGAACTTCTTTTATGGGAAGCTGGACTTACCAAAACATTTTTGGGAAGTTCTGAGAATGTATTCAAGTCCCCCTAATATTTAATTGTAGTATTTTTCAGACTGGTTTCACCCACACACTTTTTATTTACATTATTTAAAAAATTCTGTAGGTAAATTGTGTGGACAAAAATACTGAACTGAAACTTCAAATCCACATGAAGTCAACTTCTAAAAAATCTACAATTAGAGTTGTAAGTTTAGTTCCCATCCTGGACGGCAGAAAAAGTTTAAAGGGGGTTTCTAGAAATTAAGTATTAATGATCTACCCTCATAATAGGTAATCGATATGAGATTGGTGGAAGTCCAACACCCATTACCCCTGCTGATCAGCAGCGCTCGGACTAATGCTGCTGCCTGGTCATAGTATACTAAGCACACGGCTGTACACCGTATAGTGCCCGGGTTTGGTATTGCAGCTCAATCCCAAACACTTAAATGTGACTGATGGACATTACTGGCCGAAGAAGAGGAATCAATGTTCGCCTGAATACCCCAGCCCCTTTCAACAGGTTTGTTGGGGGAGTTGGGCCCCACCAATTAGATATTGATGACTTATCCTGAGGATATGTCATCAGCATTTAAGTCCTGGAAACCCCTGTAATGTTTAAAGAGCACAACTAGTGACCCCGTGTAGTGAACGGACATATAATACCTATTATGATATATACAGACGTGGACAAAATTGTTGGTACCCTTTGGTCAATGAAAGAAAAAGTCACAATGGTCACAGAAATAACTTTAATCTGACAAAAGTAATAATAAATTAAAATTCTATAAATGTTAACCAATGAAAGTCAGACATTGTTTTTCAACCATGCTTCAACAGAATTATGTAAAAAAATAAACTCATGAAACAGGCATGGACAAAAATGATGGTACCCCTAACTTAATATTTTGTTGCGCAACCTTTTGAGGCAATCACTGCAATCAAACGCTTCCTGTAACTGTCAATGAGACATCTGCACCTCTCAGCAGGTATTTTGGCCCACTCCTCATGAGCAAACTGCTCCAGTTGTGTCCGGTTTGAAGGGTGCCTTTTCCAGACTGCATGTTTCAGCTCCTTCCAAAGATGCTCAATAGGATTGAGGTCAGGGCTCATAGAAGGCCACTTTAGAATAGTCCAATTTTTTCCTCTTAGCCATTCTTGGGTGTTTTTAGCGGTGTGTTTTGGGTCATTGTCCTGTTGCAAGACCCATGACCTGCGACTGAGACCAAGCTTTCTGACACTGGCTAGTACATTTCTCTCTAGAATTCCTTGATAGTCTTGAGATTTCATTGTACCCTGCACAGATTCAAGACACCCTGTGCCAGACGCAGCAAAGCAGCCCCAGAACATAACAGAGCCTCCTCCATGTTTCACAGTAGGGACAGTGTTCTTTTCTTGATATGCTTCATTTTTTCGTCTGTGAACATACAGCTGATGTGCCTTGGCAAAAACTTCGATTTTTGTCTCATCTGTCCACAGGACATTCTCCCAGAAGCTTTGTGGCTTGTCAACATGTAGTTTGGCATATTCCAGTCTTGCTTTTTTATGATTCGTTTTCAACAATGGTGTCCTCCTTGGTCGTCTCCCATGTAGTCCACTTTGGCTCAAACAACGACGGATGGTGCGATCTGACACTGATGTTCCTTGAGCATGAAGTTCACCTTGAATCTCTTTAGAAGTCTTTCTAGGCTCTTTTGTTACCATTCGGATTATCCGTCTCTTAGATTTGTCATCAATTTTCCTCCTGCGGCCACGTCCAGGGAGGTTGGCTACAGTCCCATGGATCTTAAACTTATGAATAATATGTGCAACTGTACTCACAGGAACATCTAGTTGCTTGGAGATGGTCTTATAGCCTTTACCTTTAACATGCTTGTCTATAATTTTCTTTCTGATCTCTTGAGACAGCTCTTTCCTTTGCTTCCTCTGGTCCATGTCGAGTGTGGTACACACCATATCACCAAACAACACAGTGATTACCTGGAGCCATATATATAGGCCCAATGGCTGATTACAAGGTTGTAGACACCTGTGATGCTAATTAGTGGACACACCTTGAATTAACATGTCCCTTTGGTCACATTATGTTCTGTGTTTTCTAGGGGTACCATCATTTTTGTCCATGCCTGTTTCATGAGTTTATTTTTTTACATAATTCTGTTGAAGCATGGTTGAAAAACAATGTCTGACTTTCATTGGTTAACATTTATAGAATTTTAATTTATTATTACTTTTGTCAGATTAAAGTTATTTCTGTGACCATTGTGACTTTTTCTTTCATTGACCAAAGGGTACCAACAATTTTGTCCACGTCTGTATATATATATATATATATATATAATTAATATAATATCCATATAATATCCTTAAGTGACCCTCTTGTCTATCAGTGCTGGAAGCAATGGCTAGTAGGGTGGGAGACCGCTCTCTGTTCAGATGAAATTATGTGGCTTCTCCTTCTCAATGGACCCTTTGTTACTTAAACTGTGTCATGTAATTTTTCATTTCCCTTCTGCACATGGATATGTACAATTTCATATTGTTATAGCAGATCTCAAGGATCCAGGAACAATACCCCCTATTATCTGAGATCCCAGGAATGGGACCATCTACTATTAGCTCAACCACAGAGATACCAGAAACAGTATTCTCTACTATCACTTCATCCTTGGGAATCTCAGGAATGAGATCCTCTAGTGTCAGCTTATCCCCAAGGATCCCAGGAACAGGATCCTCTACTATTAGCTTATTATCAGGGATCCAATGATTGGGGTACTCTACTATTATCTAATCCTCAGGGATCCCAGGAGCAGGATCCTCTACTATCAGTTCATCCTTGGGAATCTCAGGAACGAGAGCCTCTAGTGTGAGCTTATCCCCAGGAATACTGGGAACAGAATATTTGCTTTTCCTCAGGGATCCCATGATTGGGATGCTCTACTATTATCTTATCCTCATGGATCCCAGGAACAGGATCCTCTAGTATAAGCTTATGCTCATGGATCCCAAAAACAGGATCCTCTACTATTAGTTTATCCTCAGGGATGCCAGGAATGGGGTTCTCTATCATTAGTTTATCCTCACGTATCCCAGGAATGGTTACCTCTACTATTAGCTTATCCTCAGGGATCCCAGGAATAAGATCCTTTACTGTCAGCTCATCCTCAGAGATCCAAGAAACAGGACTGTCTACTATCACTTCATCCTCAGGGATCCCAGGAACAGGATTCTCTACTATCACTTCATCCTCAGGGATCCCAGGAACAGGACTGTCTACTATAACTTCATCCTCAGGGATCCCAGGAACAGGACTTTCTACTATCACTTCATCCTCAGGGATCCCAGGAACAGGACTGTCTACTATAACTTCATCCTCAGGGATCCCAGGAACAGGACTGTCTACTATCACGTCATCCTCAGGGATCCCAGGAAAAGGACTGTCTACTATAACTTCATCCTCAGGGATCCCAGGAACAGGACTGTCTACTATCACTTCATCCTCAGGGATCCCAGGAACAGGACTGTCTGCTATCACGTCATACTCAGGGACCCCTGGAACAGGATTCTCTACTATCACGTCATCCTCACGGATCCCAGGAACAGGATCCTCTACTATTAGTTTACCCTCAGTGATCCCAGGAACGGGCTCCTCTACTACTGGCTTATCCTCAGGGTTTCCAGGAACAGGATTCTCTACTATGACTTCATCCTCATGGATCCCAGGAATGGGATCCTCTACTATTAGTTTATCCTCAGATACATTTCTGAAGGGTTTGCTCTTGAAGTAAGGTTGTATGAAGTGAAACCCTTCAAGATCCTCTGTACCCTGTACGATGCATATAGTAACCATTACTTACATCGACCTTGGTTCTTAGCGAGCCGTGTAAAAGTGAAAATAAGCTAAGCTGTATGAGGACTCCTCTTCCGTATCACGCCCACATTCCTGGAAGTGAACCAGTCCTTCCAGCATGTGACTCACTGCTTAGATACAATGCTGCCAGCTCTGGCTTAACCAATGCAGGGAAACACGGAAGAGACTCGACACCCAGATCTCCTGACAACTCACTACAAGTCCCAGGAAACAGGATCCTCACTGCCAAGAAACATGTGCTGAGCGGCTTAAGTGTGCAAAGAGCTTTCTAATGAAACACATGCACTTTTCTGCCTTAAAGGGGTTATCCCATGACTAATCTAAAAAATGAAAATCAGACATCACATAGGACATAGTAAATAGATTGTAGGGCGCTCAATATCCAATGCTGCAGGGAACACTCAAATGCAGTGAATGGAACCTCATGATGTACACAGTGAGATCTCCAACCTACTGTCACGGCCATGGCTATGACCGTGACTCTCTAACCGCATGCGGTTGCCTGCGGTTTCGTGTGGGTTAAAACCACAGGGCCGCTGGCGTGTGGCCTAACTTGTGGTTGCCGCGGGCAACTGTTTGTCTCATGTGTATGTGCAGCAGCAGCCTGAGCGTGGCTAGGCAGCTTGCTGCAGTTGCATGCGGTTGCACCTAACAACCTTTCTGTTAGGTGCGTGTGTATTTATGCACTGTTGTTTGTCTGTGTGCACTCTGTGTAGTATGTGTGGTGTGCACTGACACCTTTCCCCTCACTGTGGTTGTCCGTGGCAACGTTTGGTGGTAATGTGTACATGTGGTGGCACTGTCCCGGCCTTCGGGCTGACTCCCAGGACAGGGTTGCCATCCATGTCGTTGCCAGCGGCAACAGCCACAGTGTGTGATGTTGAGTTGGACACTTCCCCTTTATGTTTGTGAGTTTCCCTTCTGTGGTGTTGGAAGGGTTAACTCCCTTCCCAGTGTGTCTGATGTCACTGGGTGTGTCCTTTCGTTGGGTGTGGCTTCTTGGCCTATATAGCCTGGGCCTTTTGCATGGCTCAGTAGGTTGCTTCAGCCTTGCTAGCTGGAGCAGCCTCCTGTGTTGCTATCTGCCAGTGAGAGCCACCACTGTGGTCATAGGTCTAAGTTCTGGTCTAAGTTTATGTTTAAGTTTGCCTGTGTGTTTATGTTGTATGTTGTTCTGTTGGGACCTTCTTATGTTTTGGTGCAGCTCACGGTTCTGGATTCCTGTCTGCTCAGGGATCCAGTCAGCAAGGCTGTGGCAGGTTGGTGGAACTTAGTGTTCGCCTGCCATTCCCGTGAGGCTGTTCATGTCCCCCTTTTCCCAACAGCTTGACCATTGAGACTCCTGCTCCTCCGTGCCAAGGAGGAGTAGGTCGTCTTACCCAGCTCCTAGCTCAGGGATCTGCGGAGGGTAAGTCAGGGCTCCGAGGTTCCTGCGCATGGGTCCTCCTACCTTAAAGGTCGGCCCATGCAGGTTAGGAGTTAGGGTCAGGGTAGGGATGCGTGAGGAGGTGACCTGCTCCCTATCCTGTTCTCATGGCCGAGTAGCCTTTACAACACCTGGCATCTCACGGCTGAGGGTTTCCCCCATCCTCAGTCGTGACACCTATTCTGAGTCTCCAAGTCCGCTCCGCTTATGGTGTATGTGAATACAAACATTTGCTTTGACCCACCTGCATTTGAGTGTTTCATGCAGCATTAGATATTGAGCGCCCTCCAATCTATTTACTATTTTTAATTTCTGATGTTAGGTGCGCCTTTTTTGGAGTGAGCACCTGGTCCACTGTTCTGGGTGAGTAGAGCCACTGGTCCCATTTATTTACTCAATCATATAGGACATGACAATCTCTAACAAAGCTAGAACCAGCCCTGTACCTGACATGGATCCAGAGATCTCCCTGTTTATTGCTCTGCTGTCTTTTCTGCTGCAGTTTAGGGGGCTTGTCCATGCTCTCCCTATCACGACTCAAGAGTCAGGTGACGGATGAAACTGAGCATGTGCGACCATCTCAGTGAGCAGCTCCACAGCTTCCACTCAGCCCTGCCTACAGCCTGAGTTCAGCTGGGTTCATGTTACACTGCTCTAAGCGCATCACTTGCTGGGCTGTGTGGGTTAGGTCAGGTGACCTCGCTGACCAACCCTGGCTCTCCTGCAGGTACTTAAGTGGCTCTGCCCTATTCCCAGATGCCTCAATGTCAAGGTCCTTGTCTTTTGCTAAAGAGCCTGATTACCACTTTTGTTCCTGACCTATACTTCCTCCCTGGACTCTGCTTATCGTCTGATCCCTGCCTGCTTGCTTGCTTTGACTCTACTGTTGCTGACCCGGATTGCCTGACCTGAACCTGTGCCTCCTGCCCTGACCTTTTGCCTGTCTGACTACGTCTCTGCCTCATCCTTCGGTCCTGCACCATCGCTCCTGGTAATGTCTCTGCTCGCCTGACTACGTTTATACTTCAGGTACCTAGTCAGGTACCTCCTGGTCTGCCTGGACCAGCTGCCACTGACTCGAGGATTGCTCTGGAGTAGCCCCTGGCAACTACTCTAACGACTCAAGTCTATCCTCACCATCAGAGGCTCTAGTAAAAACCAGGTAGTTGCTTAGACACCCCCCTCCAGAGTATAGCCAGTCAGTGGCACAGTGGGTCCACACCCGCTGTTCCGTGACAGCAGGAAGCGGTAGAGCCGCCGTCTCTGTTAGTACTGGCGGTCACATGACTGCTGGGGATGTCAGGGGCAGGAGCAGAGCTTCAGGGTCTAAGGAGACCCTGCTCAGCTCTGACTGTGTGTAATGCCTGTAACTGGGTTTCTTGTGGATGCCCCAGTTACAGTAGAAACTGTGAAAAAATATAAGTTTAAAGAAAAAAAGTCTGTGTCCTCCAGAGGTCTTTTAATAACCTCCTGTTGGACATACTATGTGCCAAAAATAAATTAAAATATAAGTTAAAAATAACTATAAAAAAAAAAAAAAAAGGGGTAAAAAATTTAAAATGCATTTGCTAACAGAAACTGTCACTATCATGGGTGGATTGGCCATAGACTCTACAGGGAAATTTCACGTTGGGCCGATGCCCAGATGGCCACCCAAGTCCTTTTGGCCACCAGCCAGGTACGTAAAGACCTGATGTTCTCAGTATTAATGAATGTATTGCCATCCTCAGGACAATGATACAGTTTCATACTGTGGCTTGGGTGGCAGTATTTTGTGCTGCATCATGGTATTGCTGGCCCTGCCTAATTCTGTTGTCCCGCCTTTGGACCCACCTACAACACGGGCCACTTTTAGTTTTTTTTCCAGGGCCTTTTTAAGTTCCCAGTCAGCCCCTGGTCACCATAGTCACCCCGTTTGCTCAAACCTATACATGTTACATATGAAAACGATCGTCACAAAATAGGAAGCCCATTGCAGTAATTAATTTTTGTGTCAGTTTTAATATTTAAGAAATAAAAAGCTATAATTAAAAAAAAAACTTTTTAATAATAATTAGCCGTTTTCCTCCAAATTATACCTAAATAAAGGAAAAAAACATCTAAAAAACCATTCTAATAAGTGTCAAGTAAAAAAAAAAAAGAAACACAAAAATTCTTTTGGTAGTCAAACAAATAAAAAAGCTATGGTCACAAAACCACCACGTGCGTCACAATCACAAAAACTTGCCTGGACATTTAGGCCTTTTTTGAGCCCGGTCATGAAAGGGTAAAAATCACAAACTTAAAAAGAGAAAAAAAAATCTTCCTCTTACCCTTAAGGATCTTTCACACGACAGTACTTGCTGTCAGTATATGGAGCGTATTTTCTGCACTGGATTCCGCGAATAGGGCTGTTCACATGGGTGTTTCAGATTGTCAGTATGGGGTCTGCGTCTCCACCGCAGGGTGGCAGATCCCTGTCTGCACATCGCAGCACTATGGGTCCCGGCCCATGGTACTGGCTTACCTTGTAGGAGACGCAGGTGCCCGCCAGCATACCGCCGCATCTATCGTCACTGCCAGGTGCCATCTGATGCGCTGCAGCACGCGCGCGCACCTCTCCCTTTCTTATAGGTGTAGGCAGCTGGTTCCTGATTACCGTCCCCACCTGGAGGCAGGACTATTTGTATTTAAGGCAGCTTCACTGATCATGAAGTACCCAAGCGTGGTTGTTGTACCTCTTGACTCCCGCTGAAGCGCCCCACTGTGTCTGTTTATTGGATTTCCTGGATTCTGACCTCAGCTTCGTTTGACTACGCATCTGCCCATCGCCTGCTGTACGTCCGGATATAGACCCTTCACTGCCCGACAACGAGACCGCTTATATCTGCACGCTGTATTGCTCTGAACTTTGTGTTGCCTGTATCTGTCAAGTGACCTTTGAATACTGTCTGCCAGTATTACTCCGCCGGTTAGCAGCATTCTGGGTAACTGGTGCAGACACCAGGGTCTTGTCTCTGAGAGTCAGCAGTCAGCAATATTGGGCTAATTCCCAGTCCTCTATCAGCAGACACAGAGGATCCACATCCTCTGGTCGTAACAGTGATATCTGCAGCATGTCCTGGTCCTGCTTCCAAATACGGACACTAAAGTCTATGGGCGAGCATCAAAAACGGAGGAGGGAAGTAATACGCATGTGAATCCGGATGAATTACTGAAGCAAACCTGATGACAATACGGAAGGTATATCATCTGGAATCTGTGCATATATCGGAGTCGGAATATGGATGAATTTCGATACACCCTTGGAAAGTATGTCTGGCCAAATCTTGGGCGACGAAAAGGAAAGACAGGTATCGGCAGCAGGTGATTCGACTGCTCAAACGAAATATGTCCGAGACGCAACCAGAAAGGGAAGTTAAGACCAACAATATCTATTTCTCTTATGTCAGAAGATGCGATGTACTTACACAACTTCCTACCAGAAAACCAACGCTCTTACTCCTGGCAGGGAAATTGCTACAGAAGTTCCAGTTTTGATTTCTTCATCCTAGCATCATATGTGAGAATTGTATTAATATGCACATTAATCTGACTCGGACAAGGAACATGTCAACTAGGGAGGCGAGAGACAATAGCTCTCATAACAATACATAGATACAAACAGCACAATAATAGCTGCAGTGCTAAATGAATCAATAAAATACTGGTCCGATCAGATCCAGAAAGGCTTCTCCATTTGGAGGTTTCCAAAGAGTCGATCTAGTCTTGTGGCTAAGGTCGAGCAAGACTTTGATTAAATTGCTGTACGGAGGTGACATTCGTTAAGTCCAAAGTCTTGCAAGACTTCGATTGTACAGCTTGGAAACCATTTTGAAAAAGCTAGTTGTGGCTATTATCGCGCTATATACCCTTGTTGACAAAGAAAATAATACACCCAGATAGAAATGTATTGCTGTAAAACTCTCAGAAGCTACTTCTGGGTAGTGTGCCTCTTAGTGAGAGATTGTTGACTGCTAGATATAACTCTACAACACACTCAAAGAGATATTGCCCAGTTGACAGGCATTGAGAAGTAGGGAATCACTAGACTGAGAGAAGCAGGACGGTCGTTTTAAGTAGTTGTCCACATCTAGGCCAGTCAGTCAAGGTGTTGGGAGCCTTGATTATGTGATGGAATGCACACAAGCTGAAAAGGTTACATACGGCCCAGTCAGACCACCAGTAGAGAAAATCATTTGATTCGCGACAAGCAGCTCCTACAGTTTCGTTGTCCACCATGTCCACCGTGTCTCTGCCCCAACTATTTCCTCCGGATAGGTCATCAGTATCTGATCAGTAGGGGTCCGACACCTGGGACCCCCACGATCAGATATTTGAAAAAGCACCAGTGCTCCTGTGACCGCCACGACCTTCTCTCAGCTTTTCCTAGGCCATTGACATTACACAGTTCAACCCTATTGAAGTGAACAGGGCTGAGTACAATACCAAGCACAGCCGCTATACAATGTATGGTGCTGTGCTTGGTAAGCTTTGAGAAGGATGCGGCGCTCACAGGAGTGCCGCTGCCCTCTCAAAACGACTGATCGGTGGGGAACCTGAGGATAGGTCATCAGTTACAATAAATCTTGGAAAACCTTTTTAAGTGTCCTGCCATTGACCGCCAGTCGCCATCTCCTTTGCTTGCATTGGTGTCAAACAATAAAATTGGACTGCTACAGACTGGAACTGCATTGTCATTATCTATCTATCTATATATTAATTATTATTAAAGGGTCATTCATTCCATGACACTGTACATATGAAAAGGGGAACGATAGAGGACCCTGACCATGAGTACTTACAATCTAAAAGGGATGGGGGAAGGATACAATGGGTGAGGTTAAAGCTGGTCATATGGTGGCATAATGGCACCAAGGTGTCTCTAGGTAGAAGGTTGAGTAGAAGGTTCCACAATATGGGGGATGCCCAAGAGAAATCTTGGAGGCGACTGTGGGAAGAGCAGATGAGAGCAGAGTAGAGAAGGTGGTCTTGTGAGGAACAGAGATTGCATGTAGGAAGGTACCAGGTGATCCAGGTTCTGTTTAGGATCCAATGACGGATGTGTTGGAGTACAGAGGCCTCGTGATGAGCTCTTTAATCCCACCTTTGCTGTGGAGCGACACACTGCCACCACTACTGTTGTAATGATCTGGGAAGCCATCTCATACGACAGTTGGTCAACCCTAATAGTGATACGAGGGACACTAACATCTCAGTGATATGTGCAGGACATCCTGAAGCCACATGTGCTCCTCTCATGGCTGGGCTTCCAATTGGCATTTTTCAGCAGCATAATACTTGTCCACAAACAGTAAGGGTTTCCCAGAAATCTCTCCTCCAGATTACAACATTTCCTGGGCTGCCCGGTCACCAGGTTTAACACCAATTGATCATTTATGGGACAGGCTGGGACACTGGCTTCAACAAGAGGCTGTATCTCATCTTGTATCCAAGCTAGAGGCTGGATGTCATCTTGTACCCAGGCTAGAGGCTGGATGTTATCTTGTATTCAGGCTAGAGGCTGTGGGGAGAAACAGAGCATCGCATCTTGTTGGTAAGGATGCTGCCGCGTCACCAGGGTGTGTGACTTAGCATTGCATCTGTCCTGGAGATCTCGCCGCTGGAGCCCAGATAGGTACGTTTGTGACATTCCCCCCCATCCTTTTAAGAGGGGCCACTGGACCCTTAACATAGGGTTCGATGGAAAATTTAAATTAAACTTTCTTATTAAATGAGGAACATGAACATCTCAAGCTGGCACCCATGTTCTCTCCTCAGCACCATACCCCTTCAAATGAATTAGGTTCTGCATAGCTATCCAACAGTCAAGAATTTTCTCCACCTGACCTTCCCAGTGAAAATAAATTAATAGGCAAAAGAACTTGCTGATGAGAACTTGATGAGCAGGAAATCTAATTGCTCTGTATTGGCAGGTCATCCATATATTGCTGGGACTAAACATCTGGTCTCCAGGGTCTACTTGGTCACAAGATATAGTTGCCTTTGTCTCGGCATGTGATGTGTGTGCTAGGGCCAAGGTACCCAGGAGATGTCATGCGGGTTTACTTTGCCCCTCGCCCATTCCATAGAGACCTTGAACCCACATTTTAATGGATTTCATTACATACCCTCCTGAGGAAAGATGGTTGTCTAGGTGGTCATTGATAGGTTCTCTAAGATATGTCATTTAATTCCATTGAAGAAACTTCCTGACGCCAAAAAATTGACTGCTTTGTTTGTCGACAATATTCTTAAATTACATGGGATACCCAAGTCCATTGTCTCAGATAGAGTGTTCAATTTGTCTCAAGATTCTGGAGAGAATTTAGCAACAGGTTAGGGATCAAACTCTCCTTCTTATTTGTGTTCCATCCTGAAACAAATGGACAAACTGAAAGGGTCAACGAGATTTTGGAGCAGTTTTTAAGATGCTTTATTTCTGACTGTCACAATGAGTGGAAGAGGTTTTTGCTATTAACAACCACGTCAGCTCCTCTAGTGGCATCTCACTTTTTTGGTAATTATGACTTTAATCCAGTCTCTGGGTCAAACTCTTTGAATCCTGCAGTGGATGTTATAGTGAATGATCTGAGCACAGTTTGGGCCCAGGCTCACAAAAAACTCAAAGCATCCAATTTAAACAATCTAATAAAAAGCATTCTTTGGGTCCGAACTTTGTCTTGGGAGAACTTGTCTGGCTTTCTACAAAAAATTGCGTCTCAGAGTACTGTCTGGTAATACAAACAATATCTGTTCAGTCTCTGGTTTGCAGGATGCTCCTTTTCCTTACATCCCCAAGCTCAGTGTTATGCCCATCTACTCCTAGACCAACCTGCGAATTTTACTCAACCTTGTCTAGAATTACAATCTGATTAGGAGATTTAGGTGGAATCACAGGAGGAATGTACTTCTTAAGCAATAATTTATGAATAATGTTATGCATCTTGAATGGAGTTGGTAACTAAAGGCGAAAAGATACCGGGTTTATAACAGACATGACCTTATATGCTCCAATAAACTTAGGAGTAAGTTTACCAGATGATAATCTGAGATGCAAATTTTTTGTAGAAAGTCAGACAAGTAGAGAGAAGTATGGACAAGGACAGATCTTTCCTGCTTACGTTCCCTAAGAAGTCTGCCTAGTCGAATACCTAGGGAACCTGGGGTGGGGTGACTCTCTAGAAGGTATTTCAGAGTATCAGAAAGACCCAGTCTAAACTGTGACTGGGAGCCGGGTCATTCCAGCCATGGACAGTGAGCCCTGACCTAGAACCCAGCCTACTTTCTATCTACTTGCAGTTCAAGCTATAGGTAGCAAGACCGCAACTGGTTGACAGGGTGCAGAGACAGACAAACATCTAAAGACATAAACAACACAAAGGGAAAGTTGTGAAAAATGGGTCAAAACCAGTAGTCAGAAGACGAGCCGAAGTCAAATACCAGACAGGATGCACAGTACAAATCACTTGAGACAGAGGGTGGTCAAAACACAAGCCACATTCAAAAGCAAAGAAATCTAAATAAATCCAGGTACCAGAAACCTTGCTAGTGAGCACAAACAAGACTATCCTTGGTACTGGTGTATAGCCAGGAAGGGGTTTAAATAGAGCACTGAGTTCCAGGATCAGAACCTGATAGGTCCATGACTCTGCCCTCCATTAGTCCGAAGCACTAGCAAACAGTAATAGAGCAGCTGAGCAATCAGTCCACTACTAATCTCCTCCAGCACACGCCCGCTGTGTGGAGAAACAGAGCATTGCATCCTGTTGCTAAAGGATGCTGTTACGTCACCAGGGGGGCGTGGCTTAGCAGTGTATCTCTCCTGGTGCGGTCGCGCTGAAGCTGGAGATTTTGCCGCTGGAGCCCGGACAGGTAAGTTTGTGATAAAATGAAAGCTTGCTGACAGATGGATACAGTGCAGTGAAAAGCAGAGGGATTATGTCAAGATGTACCGTATTTTTCACTTTATAAGGCGCATTTTTTTCCACCAAAAGTTGGGGGAAAATTGCAGTGCGTCTTATAAAGCGAATGCTGCCATTTTTGCACAGCATGGCCTGCGATGTATCAGCGGGGAGGGAGTAGGGGCTGGAGGCCGGCAACTGGTGTTGGAATCGCGGCGGGGCCCGGTGCAGTCACTGTACTCTATGACACCAGGCCCCGCTCACAGCAAGTGTAGTCATAGGAGCTTTATTAAAGTATTGCAATCCTGCAGAGCAGGCGCGTGACGGGGCGAGTGACGTTACACTGCCGGCCGGCCTGCCTGCTACGGTAGTTTGATAGTGAGTACTACAGAGGATTGCGGCAGAGGATTGCGATACTTTAATAAAACTCCCATGACTACACTTTAAATATAAAGACTGCTGTGAGCGGGGCCCGGTGTCAGAGTACAGTGACTGCACCGGGCCCCGCCGCGATTCCAGCACCAGTTGCCGGCCTCCACTCCCTGTGTTGTGGGTCACTATTTACACAGGGACACTGTTCTGCCTCCAGCAGAGGGACATGCATTTCAGTTCACGTCTATTTCATTTCTAATTCATTCTGCTGCAATTTCTGTATTCCTGTAGTTATTAGTTAGCGGTGGTAAAAATGTATTGCACCTTGTTTTCTCGTTAATAAAGATGACTGTTTTTTGGGAGGTGCTAGGCATTCTGGGAATGAGAAGTCCAGTCTACATACAGACTACAGGACATCAGCAGAGCTGTCCCATGCAGTCCTCCATCTTTGTGAGTGATATCTACCTTTGTTTCAGGGACAGTATGTTATGCAGAGCTGTTCAAGTAGTGGTAGTGTTACTCAGGGAGTTATTTCTGTTAGCTAGCCATGCAATCTATGTATAGGCAGCCATTCTGGACATGTGCCCAGCATTATGCAAATGGTATATGGTGTTCTATGCTTTCTGCTAATACATGTTATGCCTTATACTTATACAAGTTTTTGTATTCTTGTAGTTTTACCAATTCACAATCCTGTTGACCAATAAACAAGTTAGACTACAGAAAACAGTCCTCTTATTTGGAAGACAGGAATGGTTTATGCTGAATATTAGACTGCACACTGCGTGAACGTGTATGAAGACAGAACAGACACTGTTATGGGGGCATCTGTGGATGACACATATATAGCACAATATGCTATATCCCCCCATAACAGTGTCATCCACAGATCCCCCCATAGCAGTGTCATCCACAGATCCCCCCATAACAGTGTCATCCACAGATCCCCCCATAACAGTGTCATCCACAGATCCCCCCATAACAGTGTCATCCACAGATCCCCCATAACAGTGTCATCCACAGATATCCCCATAACAGTGTCATCCACAGATATCCCCATAACAGTGTCATCCACAGATCCCCCATAACAGTGTCATCCACAGATATCCCCATAACAGTGTCATCCACAGATATCTCCATAACAGTGTCATCCACAGATGCCCCCATAACAGTGTCATCCACAGATATCCCCATAACAGTGTGTCATCCACAGACCCCCCATAACAGTGTCATCCACAGATATCCCCATAACAGTGTCATCCACAGATATCCCCATAACAGTGTCATCCACAGATCCCCCCATAACAGTGTCATCCACAGATCCCCCCCATAACAGTGTCATCCACAGATATCCCCATAACAGTGTCATCCACAGATATCCCCATAACAGTGTCATCCACAGATATCCCCATAACAGTGTCATCCACAGATCCCCCCATAACAGTGTCATCCACAGATCCCCCCATAACAGTGTCATCCACAGATCCCCCCCATAACAGTGTCATCCACAGATATCCCCATAACAGTGTCATCCACAGATCCCCCATAACAGTGTCATCCACAGATATCCCCATAACAGTGTCATCCACAGATATCTCCATAACAGTGTCATCCACAGATATCCCCATAACAGTGTCATCCACAGATCCCCCATAACAGTGTCATCCACAGATATCCCCATAACAGTGTCATCCACAGATATCTCCATAACAGTGTCATCCACAGATATCCCCATAACAGTGTCATCCACAGATCCCCCATAACAGTGTCATCCACAGATATCCCCATAACAGTGTCATCCACAGATATCACCATAACAGTGTCATCCACAGTTGCTCCCATAACAGTGCATCATTCTCAGATGCCCCCTTAACAGTGTGTCATCCACAGATCCCCAAACCAGTGTGTCATCCACAGATCCACTCCATAATAGTGTCATCCACAGATCCCCCATAATAGTGTCATCCATAGACCACCATAGTGTCAGCCAGCCCTTTGACCAGAGGGCCAGCCTTCTGAGAGAGAGAAGGTCAGATCGCTAAGGCCTTTCCTTAGGACAGAGCCTTCTTCTGTCAAGGAGGAGACTGGAGAAGCCAGCTCAGTGCCTTGCCTGTATTATTTTCGGCGATGCCTTCCTCTGGGGAAACGCACGTCGGGGTACGTGGCTCTCCTGAGGTGGATATCCGTAACATAATGGGTGATTATATTATGTATCACTGTGAGGCTTAAGATATTAGTGGTGTGATTGTTTACAGATTTGATATATATTATCCTAGTCCTGGCCCCCCAACACTTTATTTTCTTATATATACAGTTGCAAGAAAAAGTATGTGAACCCTTTGGAATGATCTGGATTTCTGCACAAATTGGTCATAAAATGTGATCTGATCTTCATCTAAGTCCCAACAATAGACAATCACAGTCTCCTTAAACTAATAACACACAAAGAGTTAAATGTTACCATGTTTTTATTGGACACACCATGTAAACATTCACAGTGCAGGTGGAATAAGTATGTGAACCCTTGGATTTAATAACTGGTTGAACCTCCTTTGGCAGCAATAACTTCAACCAAACATTTCCTGTAGTTGCAGATCAGACGTGCACAACAGTCAGGAGTAATTCGTGACCGTTCCTCTTTACAGAACGGTTTCAGTTCATCAATATTCTCGGGATGTCTGGTGTGAATCGCTTTCTTGAGGTCCTGCCTCAGCATCTCCATCGGGTTGAGGTCAGGACTCTGACTGGGCCGCTCCAGAAGGCGTATTTTCTTCTGTTTAAGCCATTCTGTTGTTGATTTACTTCTATACTTTGGGTCGTTGTCCTGTTGCAACACCCATCTTCTGTTGAGCTTCAGCTGGTGGACAGATGGCCTTAAGTTCTCCTGCAAAATGTCTTAACCACTTCAACCCCCCTAGCTGAAAACCCCTTAATGACCAGGCCACTTTTTACACTTCTGCACTACACTACTTTCACCGTTTATTGCTCGGTCATGCAACTTACCACCCAAATGAATTTTACCTCCTTTTCTTCTCACTAATAGAGATTTCATTTGGTGGTATTTCATTGCTGCTGACATTTTTACTTTTTTTGTTATTAATCGAAATGTAACTATTTTTTTGCAAAAAAATTACATTTTTCACTTTCAGTTGTAAAATTTTGCAAAAAAAATGACATCTATATATAAATTTTTCGCTAAATTTATTGTTCTACATGTCCTTGATAAAAAAAAAATGTTTGGGTCCAAAAAATATGGTTTGGGTAAAAGTTATAGCGTTTACAAACTATGGTACAAAAATGTGAATTTCCGCTTTTTGAAGCAGCTCTGACTTTCTGAGCACCTGTCATGTTTCCTGAGGTTCTACAATGCCCAGACAGTAGAAAAACCCCACAAATGACCCCATTTCGGAAAGAAGACACCCTAAGGTATTCACTGTTGGGCATAGTGAGTTCATAGAACTTTTTATCTTTTGTCACAAGTTAGCGGAAAATGATGATTTCTTTTTTTTTCTTTTTTTTTTCTTACAAAGTCTCATATTCCACTAACTTGTGACAAAAAATAAAAACTTCCATGAACTCACTATGCCCATCACAAAATACCTTGGGGTGTCTTCTTTCCAAAATGGGGTCATTTGTGGGGTAGTTATACTGCCCTGGCAGTTTAGGGGCCCAGATGCGTGAGAAGTAGTTTGAAATCAAAATCTGTAAAAAATGACCGGTGAAATCCAAAAGGTGCTCTTTGGAATGTGGGCCCCTTTGCCCACCAAGGCTGCAAAAAAGTGTGACACATCTGGTATCGCCGTACTCAGGAGAAGTTGAGGAATGTGTTTTGGGGTGTCATTTTACATATACCCATGCTGGGTGAGAGAAATATCTTGGCAAAAGACAACTTTTCCAATTTTTTTATACAAAGTTGGCATTTGACCAAGATATTTATCTCACCCAGCATGGGTATATGTAAAATGACACCCCAAAACACATTCCCCAACTTCTCCTGAGTACGGCGATACCACATGTGTGACACTTTTTTGCAGCTTAGATGTGCAAAGCGGCCCAAATTCCTTTTAGGAGGGCATTTTTAGACATTTGGATCCCAGACTTCTTCTCACGCTTTCGGGCCCCTAAAATGCCAGAGCAGTATAAATACCCCACATGTGACCCTATTTTGGAAAGAAGACACCCCAAGGTATTCAATGAGGGGCATGGCGAGTTCATAAGAATTTTTTTTTTTGGCACAAGTTAGCGGAAATAGTTTTTTTTTTTGTATTTTCTCAAGTCTCCCTTTCCGCTAACTTGGGATAAAAATTTCAATCTTTCATGGACTCAATATGCCCATCAGCGAATACCTTCGGGTGTCTTCTTTCCGAAATGGGGTCACATGTGGGGTATTTATACTGCCCTGGCATTTTAGGGGCCCTAAAGCGTGAGAAGAAGTCTGGAATATAAATGTCTAAAAAAATTTACGCATTTGGATTCCATGAGGGGTATGGTGAGTTCATGTGAGATTTTATTTTTTGACACAAGTTAGTGGAATATGAGACTTTGTAAGAAAAAAAAAAAATAAAAATTTCCGCTAACTTGGGCCCAAAAAATGTCTGAATGGAGCCTTACAGGGGGTGATCAATGACAGGGGGGTGATCAATGACAGGGGGGTGATCAGGGAGTGTATATGGGGTGATCACCCCCCTGTCATTGATCACCCCCCTGTAAGGCTCCATTCAGACGTCCGTATGTGTTTTGCGGATCCGATCCATGTATCCGTGGATCCGTAAAAATCATACGGACGTCTGAATGGAGCCTTACAGGGGGGTGATCAATGACAGAGGTGATCAATGACAGGGGGGTGATCAGGGAATCTATATGGGGTGATCAGGGGTTCATAAGTGACAGGGGGGGGTGTAGTGTAGTGGTGTTTGGTGGTACTTTACTGAGCTGCCTGTGTCCTCTAGTGGTCGATCCAAGCAAAAGGGACCCCCAGAGGACCAGGTAGCAGGTATATTAGACGCTGTTATCAAAACAGCGTCTAATATACCTGTTAGGGGTTAAAAAAATCGCATCTCCAGCCTGCCAGCGAGCGATCGCCGCTGGCAGGCTGGAGATCCACTCGCTTACCTTCCGATCCTGTGAACGCGCGCGCCTGTGTCCGCGCGCGCCTGTGTCCGCGCGTTCACAGGAAATCTCGGCTCGTGCGAGATGACGCGTATATGCGTGACTCTGCGCAGAGCTGCCGCCTCCGGACCGCGATCCTGCGTTAGGCGGTCCGGAGGCGGTTAAAAAACTTGGGAATTCATTTTTCCTTCGATGATAGCAATCCGTCCAGCCCCTGACGCAGCAAAGCAGCCCCAAACCATGATGCCCCCACCACCATACTTCACAGTTGGGATGAGGTTTTGATGTTGGTGTGCTGTGCCTCTTTTCCTCCACACATAGTGTTGTGTGTTTCTTCCAAGCAACTCAACTTTGGTTTCATCTGTCCACAGAATATTTTGCCAGTACTGCTGAGGAACATCCAGCTGCTCTTGTGCAAACTGTAAACGTGCAGCAATGGTTTTTTGGACAGCAGTGGCTTCCTCTGTGGTATCTTCCCATGAAATCCATTCTTGTTTAGTGTTTTATGTATTGTAGAATTGCTAACAGGGATGTTAGCATATGCCAGAGACTTCTGTAAGTCTTTAGCTGACACTCTAGGATTCTTCTTCACCTCATTGAGCAGTCTGCGCTGTGCTCTTGCAGTCATCTTTACAGGACGGCCACTCCTAGGGAGAGTAGCAGCAGTGCTGAACTTTCTCCATCTATAGACAATTTGTCTTACCGTGGACTGATGAACATCAAGGCTTTTGGAGATACATTTTTTTTAACCCTTTCCAGCTTTATGAAAGTCAACAATTCTTAATCGTAGGTCTTCTGAGAGCTCTTTTGTGCGAGGCATCATTCACATCAGGCAATGCTTCTTGTGAAAATCAAACCCAGAACTGGTGTGTGGTTTTTATAGGGCAGGGCAGCTGTAACCAACACCTCCAGTCTCATCTCATTGATTGGACCCCAGTTGGCTGACACCTCGCTCCAATTAGCTCTTGGAGATGTCATTAGTCTAGGGGTTCACATACTTTTTCCACCTGCACTGTGAATGTTTACATAATGTGTGTTCAAAAAAGACATGGTAACAGTTAATTCTTTGTGTGTTATTAGTTAAGCCGACTGTGATTGTCTATTGTTGTGATTTAGATGAAGATCAGATCACATGTTATGACCAATTTGTGCAGAAATCCATATCATTCCAAAGGGTTCACATACTTTTTCTTGCAACTGTATATTTGGGCTATTATGGTAGCACTGTTGCTATGCTACTGGTGGCTACTTGTTGATATGGAGATTTAATTGATAATATGTACTTGCACTTTAGTTATGCTGGGTGTCACATATATATATATATATATATATATATATATATATATTGTGGGGAATTAGCTCTTCTTAGGGGGTCATTCTCACAGGTTACTTCACCAGACACGGATATAATGTCCAAACAGTGCATTTATTGTGCAACACCAGCAACAACAAAATAATAAACACTCGCCCGTCCAGGCTCTAACTAAACAAATGGATCCCTGACTCACCTAAGTCCCTGTTCACACCCTGTGAACACGTGCGGCTTTCTGAGCCAATGTCCCACAGCCTCCTGGCTGTACAGAGCGCAGTACGCCCACTGCCTCCAGTCCAGTGTCTCTTGGGGAATCGTGGTCTGTCAGCCCTCCTGGCTTTGACCACACAGAGCCTCCAGGCCTCTGTCCACAGGCAACACACTCCCCCCTTTCTGACACTCTGGGAGGTGCCTTATGCCAGGCTGATTACCTCCAGCTTCTCTCACCTGAGGTGGAACAGGGGTGTGGACCGCACTATCCACCCCTTCCTTACCTCCAACCTGCGTGAGACCTGTCACTGTCTCACATATCCCCCCCCTTTGTTCAAGCCTGTGAGGGTGAACACCTGCATAACCACGGGAGGCTGGCGAGAGGACATCCAGGCCTGGACGTGGGGAACAGCCACCCACCCTGCTCTTTGGCTGCTCCCAATAAGAACCGGCCCAGCTTGGCTTTACAGCCACACTAAGTAACCCAGTGTCAGCGAGCACTAGCTGCCGCTGACATGTAAATTTACCGGTTCTTATTTCACCGAGGCCAGGAACCTCGGTGACACGTACCTTCCCTTTGTTCTGCCAGACCCAGGACAACAGCGCTTGGTTTATCACCCAAACCAGCCTCTTGCCCAATCTAATCTGCTTAAAGGCCTCATGTCCTTTCTTGGACTGCTGCAGTTCTTGCCTGAACCGTTCCCAGTCATGGTCATGTCCCGACACTTTCCCCTTTGCTTCTTTTACGTGCATCTGGGTCACTTCTTCCTTCTTTCCAGCAGTAGTTACCCCAGCTACGATGGCAGTTTCAGAGACCTCTGCTTCTCTAACGGCTTTTTCCACTTTGGCCGCGGCTCCCTTTGGCTTAACTTTGGTCTCTGCAGCACCTGGGGACTTCATGTCAACCAACACATCGGCCTTAACTTTTTCAGCCTTTGTCTTCTCGAAGTCTCCAGTCTCTTTGACCGCCTTCTCATCCTTCTCAGACATGGCACCATACACTTGCCCTGTTAACTCCTCCCCCTCTTTCTCACCAAGGCAGGAGGCACCAGGGTCTTCAGCAGACTCCTCGTCTTCTGTCATTTTCTCCAGAGGCTCACCCAGGACACTGTTCTCCTTTTGGGGAGGAGTCAGGACATACAGCCCATCGTAATAGCCCGGATCCAAAAACTGATCGTTCACCTCCTCGTATTTCTTCCCCAGCATGCTGCTGGCTATTTGGAAGGCCTTGTATGCAGAGGGGACATCTTCCAGGCCTGGGCTACACGCTCCCACGGGTCTGTGGTCTTCGGCATCCACATCAGCCCCATCAACTGGTTCAGCAGAAGCATCTTCCATCTTCTCTGCCACAGCCAGCACCACAGTGCCACCATCTCCAGTACCATTTTTAACAGGCTCTGGCTTCATGACGTCTTGCAGAGAACTCTCCTCTTCAGGTTTCTCACCTTCTCCCTGCTGCTCGAGAGCACACTTAGATTTCTCCAACTCATCTTTTAAGCTCATGAGATTTTCAGTCTCTGCTCGGAGTTGCTTGTTCAGCCTCTCAAATTCAGCATGCTCCTTAAGCGCTTCTTCCAGGGCTCTAGCCAAGGAGAGGGCCTTGGTCTCCTTTTCCCAAGCATCAGTCTCTGTTTGGTCACGTTTTTCACCATATCGAGCCGAAATGTATTTCTCTTCAGCTAGGAGCCAGTCACACTTCCCCTGTTTGCCGCTGTACTGTCGGGTCAGGTCATCTATAACTGCCTGGACATGGGCCTCAGACACTAGGCTGATGTCACCCGACTTTTTTCCCATCTCGTCAGATATAACTGTCTGGTTGCTACTAGTAACCACCTTTGTTTCACTCTCTGGGTTGCTATCAGTCACAGCACATACGTCACCTATACCGCTCGTGTCATTATTAATTCTGACCTCTAGGGGCACCGATGAGCTAATCCCCACCTGGGACACTTCCTTAGTAACCAACCAACATTGTGGAGACTGCATTTCCACCTCTGGTCCGTGCGGTACACCCTCTAACCCCATCCTATTTTCCTGCACCTTCAAACACTGAGCTGGAGCTGGGCTTTGCTCCACACTACTTATATGCATGTCTTCAAACCTTTTGATCAAGTCATATAGCACTTCATGAAACATAGCAGATGCAGAAAATAAAGTTTCATTATCATTTACATTTTTACCACCAGGGGGAGCTTCTCCCCTGACCACAACCTGCAACGGAAAAGGTGCATCACTGTCGTCACATATTTCATATGACATCACATTTTCCCTATGCATTTCCACACTCTTGTCACCATCACTTTGCACTTTACCAGCACCATTGTTTTCAATGGTCAATATTCTTTCCCCATGCAGGTCAAAGTGCAGCTCCCTTAGACCTTCACTTAAAGGGACAGGTACAGGTTCTGCAGGAGTTTCCTCACTATCTGCAGAAGTGTCTACCTTACCCCACAACAACGACACAATATCCCAGCCCAACATCACATCATATATGAACATATTTATAACATCAGGTCCACAATACCCAGTTCTCACTGGAGTTTCACACTGAGTGAGAACCACCGGATAGTCCTTATTATCCGCATGACTGTCCCACACATCTATCATTTGCGGCTCAGTCTCCAGAACCGTGCTCACTGTCACTTTGTCTTTTACACCAGAAAAACACGGAACAGTCTTACCCACAGACGTCACTGGTTCGGCAGCCTTAGGCGATGAGGGAGAGCCAGGAACATCTTCCCCGAGGTCACCGTCCTTCTCCTGGACATTAGGAACCTCCCGCCTTTGATTCCTGACGGTTGCCCTTGGCAACGGCACACATCACCTTTTTGACTGCTTTTTCAGCCGCATCACCGACACTTTGGACTTTTACACATTGTCCACTCAGCTTTTCAGGTTTTTTCTCCAGGGCCCACTGCAATGGCATCCTCAAAGCATCAGCACAGCTGTTACCCTGGGAAACGCTTTGGGTTAGGAGTTCTCTTTGTCTTTCATAATCCTCCATGAGTTTTTCATGCTCCTGCTGCCACTTCAAGTGCCTTTGGGTAGCCTCCAAATTGGCCTGCCTCAGCTGCTCGGTGAGATCCTCCATCCACCCCACAGCAACAGACAGCCCAGGCACCATAAAAATTTTCAGCAACAAGTCCACTAACAGAGAGCCGGCCTCCAGGTGTCTCACTCTCAAGAGACAATTTCAGCATTCACAGTCTCTTTTGCATTGCAGACATTAAAGTTTCTTTCCCAGGGCTGCTGGCCCTTTAAATCCACACAGCAATTTCCTTTGCAACATAGCAGAATTCAGCAGCACCTGCTCTTGCCGTTGCCCCTAGCAACCAGTTATCTCCTTTCAGCAGGGACACTTGCCCGCATCCGACACCATTTGTGGGGGATTAGCTCTTCTTAGGGGGTCATTCTCACAGGTTACTTCACCAGACACGAATATAATGTCCAAACAGTGCATTTATTGTGCAACACCAGCAACAACAAAATAATAAACACTCGCCCGTCCAAGCTCTAACTAAACAAATGGATCCCTGACTCACCTAAGTCCCTGTTCACACCCTGTGAACACGTGCAGCTTTCTGAGCCAATGTCCCACAGCCTCCTGGCTGTACAGAGCGCAGTACGCCCACTGCCTCCAGTCCAGTGTCTCTTGGGGAATCGTGGTCTGTCAGCCCTCCTGGCTTGGACCACACAGAGCCTCCAGGCCTCTGTCCACAGGTACCACACTCCCCCCTTTCTGACACTCTGGGAGGTGCCTTATGCCAGGCTGATTACCTCCAGCTTCTCTCACCTGAGGTGGAACAGGGGTGTGGACCGCACTATCCACCCCTTCCTTACCTCCAACCTGCGTGAGACCTGTCACTGTCTCACAATATATATATATATATATATATATATATATTGTAACGGCACCGTTTCAGCTCACAAGGGGTTAAGATCCGTTTAGGCGATATGCCCCTTTCCGAGAGACAGGCACAGCTACTGCAGAACACCAACCTCCCGAACTGGATACAAAATAGCACTCCAAACTGGAACCTCGCAAGTAGCTGCCAGCAGACGAACAGGAAAAGCGTATCAGTCAGCTTACACTCCTGGCAATCAGTCTCCAACAGCATACAGGGAATCCCCCCAATAACGAGACAAGGCTCGGTGTTCAGGGTCAAACAGTGGTCTGTGAGTTAAAATGGCCGCTATCTATTGTTCTCACCATGTGCTCCATCCAAGCAAGTAAGGCAAATGATGCAATCCAGGGACAGAGGGCTCCGTCCCAAGTGCCTTAAGACCCAATAACTTAAGGGACCATAATCCCAGGGCAGGAGGCTGGCAAACAGCCCCCTCCAAAACACCGTGGCGAGGTTGGTTTCGCCACATATATATACAGTACAGACCAAAAGTTTGGACACACCTTCTCATTCAAAGAGTTTTTTTTATTTTCATGACTATGAAAATTGTAGATTCACACTGAAGGCATCAAAACTATGAATTAACACATGTGGAATTATATACATAACAAAAAAGTGTGAAACAACTGAAAATATGTCATATTCTAGGTCAGTGATGTCGAACCTTTCAGAGGGCGAGTGCCCAAACTGTAACCCAAAACCCACTTATTTATGGTAAAGTGCCAACACGGCAATTTTAACCTGAATACTATAGTTGAATATAGTATATCTTCCATGTACTTTATCATTTAGCTATTAAAACCTGCCTACATTTAGTGCACTGCCTGTGCCGTTCATAGTGCGCCCTGCGCTGATGAATGGCAGGAAAAGTCTAAGGCATATTGGTAGACCATAGACTTTTTTCACAGTGCGGGTGCCCACAGAGAGGGCTCTGAGTGCCACCTCTGGCACCCGTGCCATAGGTTCGCCATCACTGTTCTAGGTTCTTCAAAGTAGCCACCTTTTGCTTTGATTACTGCTTTGCACACTCTTGGCATTCTCTTGATAAGCTTCAAGAGGTAGTCACCTGAAATGGTCTTCCAACAGTCTTGAAGGAGTTCCAAGAGATGCTTAGCACTTGTTGGCCCTTTTGCCTTCACTCTGCGGGTGAACAGCCTGTCAGATCTGTCCTGCCGCTAATTCACGTGTGCCCCAGGACTGCCACCATTGACTATAATGGGGACGGGGCGGAGTTCCGGCGGCAGCACAGCAGCGCCCGGCGAAAGGCAGCTGGACTAAAAGTACAACATGCAGCACTTTTAGTCCGGCTGCCTCTCGCCGTGCACTGCCGTGCTGCCGCCAAAACTCTGCCCCCTCCCCCATTATAGTAAATGGGGATGGACCCGCAGTCCTGCTGGAGTCCCCTGTCGCTAATGTGAAAGTACCCTTAGGCACCCAGAGTAGCTTTGGAGCCACCCCAAACCTAGATGCTGCACTTGGAGGCAATCTCTGTTCAGTCTCTGGTTTGCAGGATGCTCCTTTTCCTTCCATACCCAAGATCAGGGTTATGTCCATCTGCTCCTAGACTAACCTGCTAGTTTTACTATCCCTCAACTCCTGCTCACTGCTGGTTTACAAATTTCCAGTTCCTTTTTCCCTGATTCGCACAGTCCCTAAACCAGCAGTGGCCCAAGTCAATCACGCCAGCCTCCGGACTCATCTATCGCCTCCCGCCATTTGCACATTTGGGATGTAATTTAAATACTTTTTATTAAGATTTCTAAATTGAGCAAGTTGTGGAGTTTAGGGGTAGTTGACGGGGGATAGTTGTGCAGGTGGGACATTTATGCACAATTTTAATATTTATTTTTCTATTTTTGTAAAAATATATTTATTTTTGTGATTTAAAAACCTTTTTTTAATTTATGTTCATTGCTAAGCAAAATGTATCAGTTTTCCATTAGAGTAAATAAATAAAAGCCATCAGTAGATGGAGTAGACCAGGGGCCTTACTTTATACTTCACATTTTTCTGCTGCAGAATTCAACAAATATGCTGCTGATTTTCCACAGAAAGTCACCGATGGACCCGTTTCATGTGGATGTTTCCTGCAGCTGAGGCTGCTTTCCAGCCTGTCACGGAAGGTGTACAGAAACTAGAAGACACAAAATAAAGATCCGACTGACTGGATCCAAAACTAAGGAACCAGAGGGTAAGCCCTGTAACAGACCTGGCTCTCTCCCTTACTGCTCAGCCTATGCAAAAATCTCTATGGTAGATGATTGCATATCCTCGTTCCTCGACTGTATGACACCTGAACACCCTATAATAGTGAGGGGACACGACCACCGGCTCCCTACACTTAATACGGAGGGAGTCAGGGTCACCTAGGATCCAGCAAACAGGAAAATCTAAATGAATGAACAAACTTATCTGTAGAAGACTCAGTAGTAGCATCCAGCATGCACACACTCCAGGAAGTTGTATAAACCGCAAAGTGATGCAGTATGGGAAGGGATTTAAAGGGATGCAATCAGTGCAACTACATGACAGCTGAGAGAGGCTAACGAGATGAGAAAACGAAAGCAAAACAAAAGGAACCTCAAGCAGGAGGTTCTGTAGAACGTCTGTCAGAGCTTCTCAGATGTCTGGTGGTGACAGTACCCCTCCTTCTACGAGTGGACTCCGGACACTCAGAGCCCACCTTCTCAGGATGGGACCTATGGAAAGCCCTGATGAGACGAGTGGCCTTAATGTCCGTCACTGGGACCCACATCCTCTCCTCAGGACCATAACCCTCCCAATGAACGAGGTACTGGAGAGAACCGCGGACAACACGAGAATCCACAATCCTAGAGACCTGAAATTCAAGATTACCATCAACCACAATCGGAGGAGGAGGCAAAGACGAGGGTACAATGGGTTGGACATAAAGTTTTAATAAGGACTTATGAAAAACATTATGGATCTTCCAAGTCTGAGGAAGATCAAGACGGTAGGCAACAGGATTGATGACAGGACAAGATTTTGTAAGGCCCAATAAACTTAGGACCCAACTTCCAGGAGGGAACCTTCAATTTGATATTCTTAGTAGACAACCACACCAGATCACCAACATTCAGGTCCGGACCAGGCACACGTCTCTTATCCGCCACACGCTTATATCTCTCACTCATGCTCTTTAGATTATCCTGAATCTTTTGCCAAATAGATGACAAAGACGAGGAGAATCTGTCCTCATCAGGTAAACCAGAAGACCCCTCTCCAGAGAATGTCCCAAACTGCGGATGAAACCCATATGCACCAAAAAATGGTGACTTATCAGAGGACTCCTGACGACGGTTATTTAAAGCAAACTCAGCAAGGGACAAAAAAGAACACCAATCCTCCTGATTCTCCGCCACAAAACAGCGCAGATATGTCTCCAGATTCTGATTGACGCGCTCTGTCTGGCCATTCGACTGCGGGTGGAAAGCAGAAGAGAATGACAACTGAACCCCCAAGCGAGAACAGAAAGCCTTCCAGAATCTGGAAACAAGCTGCGTGCCCCTATCAGAGACTATGTCTGAAGGAATACCATGCAATTTGACAATGTGATCAATAAATGCCTGCGCCAGCGTCTTAGCATTGGGCAACCCAGGAAAAAGAATGAAATGCACCATTTTGCTAAAACGGTCCACCACCACCAGAATCACAGTCTTCCCCGAGGAACGAGGCAGGCCTGTAATGAAGTCCATGGACAGATGTGTCCAAGGACGGGAAGGTATGGGTAACGGAAGGAGAGGACCTGATGGCTGTGATTGAGGGACTTTGGCACGAGCGCAGGTCTCGCAGGCTGCCACAAAACCCTCAACCGACTTACGAAGCGCCGGCCACCAGGATCTCCGAGCGATGAGATCCACTGTGGCTCTTGCCCCCGGGTGCCCAGCAAGGACAGTATCGTGGTGTTCTTTAAAAATCTTGTGTCTTAAAAATCTTGTGTCGAGAGGCACAAAAAACCTCCCAGGAGGACAAAGATCAGGAGCCTCTGACTGGGCTACCTGAACCTCTGCCTCCAATTCAGGATAAAGAGCAGAGACCACCACACCTTCAGCCAAAATGGGACCCGGGTCTTCAAAATTCCCACCTCCCGGAAAACAACGTGACAGGGCATCCGCCTTCACATTCTTAACCCCAGGGCGGAACGTGACAACAAAATTAAACCTTGAAAAGAACAAAGACCATCTGGCCTGTCTCGGGTTCAGACGCTTGGCTGACTCCAAGTAGGCCAGATTCTTATGGTCAGTAAACACGGTAATAGGGTGTCTGGCTCCCTCTAGCCAATGGCGCCATTCCTCAAAAGCTAACTTGATGGCCAACAACTCCCTATCTCCCACATCGTAATTTCTCTCTGCGGAGGAGAGTTTCTTCGAGAAAAAGGCACACGGTTCGCCATTTGGCAGGAGAGGGACCCTGAGACAAGACCGCACCCACACCCACCTCAGAAGCGTCCACCTCAACTATGAAGGGACAGAGAAATATCAGGTTGTACCAAGATGGGAGCGGAAGCAAAACTCTCCTTGATACTAGAAAAGGCCTTACGCGCCTCTACCGACCAGGAGGAAAAATCTACCCCCTTTCTAGTCATATCAGTGAGTGGTTTAACAACAGAGGAATAATTCAAAATAAACTTCCTGTAATAATTGGCAAAACCCAAAAAACGCATCAGCGCCTTCTGATTCTCAGGAAGCTCCCACTCAAGCACAGCGCGGACCTTCTCGGGGTCCATGCGAAAACCAGAAGCGGAGAGAAGAAACCCCAGAAATTGAATTTCTGGAACCGCAAACACACATTTTTCCAGTTTAGCGTACAATTTATTCTCCCGCAGGATGAGCAAGACCTGACGTAGGTGGTCCTTATGAGTTTTGAAATCAGGAGAAAAAATCTAAATGTCATCTAGATACACTAATACAAATTTCCCCATTAAATGATAAAAAATGCTGTTCACAAAATGCTGAAAGACGGCTGGAGCATTCATCAAACCAAAAGGCATAACCAAATTCTCAAAATGGCCCTCAGGGGTATTGAAGGCCGTCTTCCATTCGTCTCCTTCTCTGACCCTGACCAGGTTGTATGCCCCTCTTAGATCCAACTTGGAAAAAACTTTAGCCCCAACAATCTGGTTAAACAGGTCCGGGATCAGAGGAAGCGGATAAGGGTCACGAATTGTGATACTGTTCAGCTCCCTGAAATCCAGACATGGTCTTAAAGAACCATCTTTTTTCTTAACAAAGAAAAAAACAGCGGCAACAGGTGACTTTGAGGGTCGTATGTGTCCCTTTCTCAGACTCTCAGAGATATAAGCACGCATAGCGACCCTTTCAGGTTGGGAGAGATTGTATAAACGAGATTTAGGCAGCTTGGCGCCTGGGGTGAGATTAATAGGGCAATCGTACTCCCTGTGAGGGGGCAAGTCCTGAACACCACTCTCAGAAAACACATCCGAAAATTCAGAGAGAAAAGATGGTACAGTCTTAGTAGAAACCTCAGAAACAGATGTCGTGAGGCAATTCTCTCTGCAAAAGTCACTCCAACCTTTTATTTGCCTCGCTTGCCAATCAATGGTGGGGTTATGTTTAGTGAGCCAGGGTAGCCCCAACACTAGAGGAGTAGGCAACCCGCTTAGGACGAAACATGACACATCCTCAACATGAGTATCACTCACAATCAAACGGATATTGTGAACTATGCCCTTTAACGATTTCTGAGAAAGTGGAACGGAATCAATAGCAAAAACAGGTATATCCTTTCCCAAAGTGCATACCTGGAAACCATGAGTTATAGCAAATTGATTATCAATGAGATTGACAGCTGCTCCACTATCTACAAAAATCTCACAAAAAATGTTCTTGCTCTCTAGCGCCACCCTGGCAGGTAGGACAAAATGGGAACTACAAGCAAACGGAAAACCTTCAATTTCCGCATCAACCTTGCCAATAGTAACAGATGGAACATTTTTAGAGGATTTTTTTCTTTTTGTTTCTTTATTACTCTCAAAAAACTGCCTGAATCTCCTAGAGGGACAAACATTTGCCAAATGATTTATACCTCCACAACAGAAACAAACCTTCCTATGAGAGCTGAATCTTCTATTGTCAGAGGCAAGCAAACCCAGCTGCATGGGCTCCTGCTCAGAAGGGATTGAGAGCGACTGAGACCCCTGTGCACTGAATGAGACCGCCGCACTGTCCTTGGACTGAGTATGACAGGAAGGAGTGATCTCTCCTCTCTCTCTAAGACGCCTGTCAATACGAACGGCCCGAGACATGGCAGAGTCCAAGGAGGTAGGTCTCTCATGAAAGGCAAATGCATCTTTCAATCCCTCTGAAAGACCATGGCAAAATTGACTTCGGAGTGCAGCATCATTCCAACCAGTATCAGCTGCCCATCTCCGAAATTCTGAACAGTATATCTCTGCGGACTGTTTACCCTGGCATAAAAGACGTAGTCTAGACTCAGCCAGAGCAATACGATCCGGATCATCATATATCTGACCCAGGGCTAAAAAAAATTCATCCACTGAACCGAGGGGCCGTGCCCCCACCAGCAGCGAAAAGGCCCAGGACTGAGCGTTATCCCTGAGCAGCGAGATGATGATCCCCACCCTCTTCTCCTCATCACCAGAGGAATGGGGAAGTTGGCGAAAATGGAGTTTGCAAGCCTCTCTAAAACGAACAAAATTCTCACTACCCCCGGAGAACGTATCCGGGAGCGAGATCTTAGGCTCAGAACAAACTCCATGAACGCAAGCTGAACCGGTCACCTGAAACTGAGAAACAGTTTTACGGAGATCTGCTACCTCCAATGAAAGACCCTGCATGTGTTCAGTCAAAAGTGAAACCGGATCCATGCTTGAGACGGTTTTGGCGGTTTATAATGTCACGGAAGGTGTACAGAAACTAGAAGACACAAAATAAAGATCCGACTGACTGGATCTAAAACTAAGGAACTAGAGGGTAAGCCCTGTAACAGACCTGGCTCTCTCCCTTACTGCTCAGCCTATGCAGAAATCTCTATGGTAGATGATTGCATATCCTCGTTCCTCGACTGTATGACACCTGAACACCCTATAATAGTGAGGGGACACGACCACCGGCTCCCTACACTAAATACGGAGGGAGTCAGGGTCACCTAGGATCCAGCAAACAGGAAAATCCAAATGAATGAACAAACTTATCTGTAGAAGACTCAGTAGTAGCATCCAGCATGCACACACTCCAGGAAGTTGTATAAACTGCAAAGTGATGCAGTATGGGAAGGGATTTAAAGGGATGCAATCAGTGCAACTACATGACAGCTGAGAGAGGCTAACGAGATGAGAAAACGAAAGCAAAACAAAAGGAACCTCAAGCAGGAGGTTCTGTAGAACGTCTGTCAGAGCTTCTCAGATGTCTGGTGGTGACACAGCCCTAAAACAAATCGCTCTGCACTGCTTCCATCTTGCATCTTCCTGACTTCACCTGACAGTTCTTTCTGGTGGTGGATGCATCTTCCATAGGAGCTGGAGCTGGTGACCAAGAAAAGCTCTTGTGGTGACACTCAGACATGTTCTGGTGTCTTCTCGAAGGCATTCTCCCCTGCCAAGAGAAATTATTCTATTGGATGAAAATCTGCTGAGAAAAGGAAACTCTCTTAGGGCCATAAATGGCTGACAATCGCATGACATTAAATACAATTTCTGAACAGTTTTGGTGGCCTACATTTTGCCACCTCTACCGATTGCACACAAAACAAGTCTTCTCAAAAATCTGTGCGTTTCTCTTTTCTTTGTCCTTGTCAGATTCTCTGTGTCAACATACTGCAATGGATTTGCCTCCATACTCCATTTGTAGTATGATCTGGGTGGTTTTAGACAATGTCTGCAAGATGTCTTCTTTTGTCCCTCTAAACCAGGGGTGCACAACCTCTTTTGGTCTCGGGGCCGCATTGTCACATTGCTCTATTACACAGGCTGATGCAAAGTAAATGGAGAGGAATGATCGCTACCACAGTCACTGCTCCCTCATTCAGTTCTGTTGATTATTGGCAGCAAATTCCTGATCACACGGGGAGATGTGCTGACAATAATTGTACATCTTTCATCCTGATAAAACATGCAAATCAGCCGACAAACGAGTGATCGCTTGTTTATCAGCTGATCAGTGGCAGTGGCGTGCCTAGGCTCTTTGGCACCCGGGGCGGGTCCTTTCTCTGGCACCCCCCCCCCCAATACTTTAAGAAAATCGTAAACCCTCACAGTAGTATTGCCCTCATTGTTTTGTACAGATTTGTGCCCCCTAACAGTCTTTATGCCAACATTGTGCCCTCTTCTTAGTAGTTATGCCCTCATTGTGCCCCTTTCACAGTAGTTATGCCCTCTCTGTGCCCCTTTCACAGTAGTTATACCCTATCTGTGCCCCTTTACAGTTGTAATGCCCTCTTTGTGCCTCCTTCACAGTAATAATGCCCCTTAATAGTAGTAATGCCCATTGTCCCCCTTCACAGTAATAATGCCCATTGTGCCTCCTTAATAGTAATAATGCCCATTGTTCACGCTTAATAGTAATAATGCCCATTGTGCCCCTTCACAGTAATAACAGCCATTTTGCCCCTTCACAGTAATAATGCCCATTGTGTCCCCTTCATAGTAGAAATCCCCATTGTGCCCCCTTAATAGTAGTAGTTACTGTGTTAGTAATGCACATTGTGCCTCCTTCACAGTAATAATGCCCTCTGTGCCCCCTTCATAGTAGTAATGCCCTCTGTGCTCCCTTCAGAGTAGTAATGCCCTCTGTGCACTGTGTCCCCTTCACATTAGCAATGCCCTTTGTGCCCCCTTCACATTAGCAATGCCCTTTGTGCCCCCTCCAGAGTAAAAATGCCCATTGTGCCCCTGCACAATAGAAATGCCTATTGTGCCCCCTTCACATTAGCAATGCCCATTGTGCACCCTCCAGAGTATAAATGCCCATTGTGCCCCCCTCACATTAGCAATGCCCATTGCGCACCCTCTAGAGTAGAAATGCCCATTGTGCCCCTTCACATTAGCAAAGCCCATTGTGCCCCTCCTTAAAAAAATGCCCATTGTGCCCCCTCCAGAGTAGAAATGCCCATTGTGCCCCCTTCACATTAGCAATGCCCATTGTCCACCCTTCAGAGTAGAATTGCCCATTGTGCCCCCTTTACATTAGCAATGACCATTGTGCCCCCTTTTTAAAAACAAAAACAAAAACACAGTACCAACTCACCTTGTCCCGTTCCGGAAGGTCACATACCTCTCTTCTCTGCCGGCACAGATCGCTCTGCAGCACTGTGTGGGCGGAGCTTATGTAGATTCCCACATATGCTGGCAGTGCGATCCGTGTCTGCAGGCTGAATGGTGGAGCGGGGAGAAGTCTTCCTACTCTACCATTCAGAGCACCGCCGGCCTGAAGAAGGGAAGGAGTGCGGAGCGGTGAGTGACGGAACTGCAGCTCCCTGTGTTTCAACAATGAGCGCTTCCATCTGTATTGATGGAAGCGCCCATTGCTTCTGGCACCCACCTGAGAGCGGCACCCAGGGCCTCTCCATTAGTACGCCACTGCTGCAGAGCGCTCCTTGAGAAGAAGGTATAAGCACTGATAAACTGAGCCTGCCTTCTCCTCGGCTCCCCCCCTCTAACCAATAGCCAGGGTCCCGTCCTGCTCCAGACTCCTGCTATAGTACAGGGGCAGGAGCTGTCATCCTTCCCTGTGTGGCGCTCCAGGAAGAAACACAGCTGATCATCCGATCTGTCCAGCAGGACGGGAGGCGCAAACCTTGTCTCTGGGGGCCGCATGTGGACCGCAGGTTGTGCGCCCCTGCTCTAAACTGTCTTCTTACTGCCAACCTGTTTTTTAAGGACATTTTTTGTTAACATGGTTTATCACATCATCTCTGATCAAGGAGATCAATTTATGTTCAGTTTCTAGAAGTCCCACTACAGATTGCTGAATGTCAAGTTGGACTTCTCTTCATCATATCATCCTCAGTCCAACGGACTGGTCGAATTTATTGATCAAGTTCTGGAGAAATATCTGCACCATTTCATCTGTTTTCCTCTAAATCACTGGGATGGGTGCCTTTGCTTCCCTGGCCTGAATTGTCTTCTAACCACCATTACTTATAGGCAAGTCCACTGGCAATTCTCCATTCTATTGTACATCATATATAGACAACTGCAGATTTCACTCCTTCTTTCTGTTTCCTTTGAGGTGCCAGCTGCTGATTCTATGCCCAAGGACTTCCTCCAGATCTGGCTGGACACAAAATTTTGCCTGGTCCAAGTGACTACTCGTATAAAGAGAACATCCATTTGAGAATACACCTACAAGTTTTCTCCTTAGTTTTTGGGTCCTTTTGAAGCAGATCAATCCTTTATTTCAGTAAGTTATGCCTTACTTACATTGTCTCTTTGTATACTCATTTCCTTCCATATTTCATATCTCAAACCACTGTTTCTCAACTTCTACTTCGAGTTTCCAGTCTTTGTCAAGAGGGTTGGAAGCAAATTGTTTTGCTTGGTGCATTGGAAGGTATTTTGCCTGGAGGAAAGCTCTTCTAAGCCTGCTGAAACATCAACATGCCAGATCTTCTCTGAAGATTCCATCTACAGTGTGGACTTTAGAAGAGGACTTATCTCTCCTCTTTCAGCAGACGTGAGCGCCTGATTACTCACCCCTCCTGCTGCATTGCAGTTCCGGCCAACCCTGCCTCCTTCTTCTGCTGGGCTCCATAGGGTGTGTGCACTTTCCCTGGCTTTTAAAGGGCCATCATGTGTATAGGCTAGTCTGTCCTCAGCCTATGACAGCCTTCCTTTGGTATATATGGTACCTTTAGGTTCCTCAAGCGTAGCCTGAGGGCAAATCTGTTCAACGGCACAGAGGGTCCAAACCTGCTGCATTACAAAGATGGCCTCTATTTCCTTGTCTGCATTTTTCTTAGGACTAAAGGAACAAGATGAAGTGGAGGATTTTCTCCCAAGTTTATGAAAGATCAGCTATTGCCAGAGGACAATCCATTTTGTTGAGGGAACAGAACCTCTTGATCTTAACGATTTCATTTGTCTCAAGAAGATCCTGAACTTCCCATCTTGCTGCTAATCTTATGTGTTAATCCCTGATGGAGGCTCCATTCTCACAGATTCTGAAAGTCGCAACTGAGACACTACATTGCTCAGATCTCTTCAGATATGAGCAGCTGAAATTGATATCAAATTGTTCTCTTTCCACTACATTATCTGTTTCGTGTTCCTCCCTGTTTATATATATCTAAAATGCAGCAAGTTAGACGTCAGTGTAGCCAGAGACAGACCAAGTCCAGCTCTAGTATCTACTTGTCTGGTGAGAACCATAACGGAGACAGATTGAGAAATGGGGTCAATGGGTAGAAGTGGACGAATCAGACCTTCATCTTTCCATACATGATCTTGGCGGTGACATTTCCTCTAGGGGAGGCATACAAAGCCCTATTTATAGCAGTAACGTCCCCTTTCTGCTGGACAGCTGCTTACACCCGAACCCACACTCGCTGTCGTCTGCATGACATGGAAATGTGTTTTTGTTATAGTTGATTGACATTTGGTAACTTTTTGCTTCTTTGATGGTCAGTTCCTCTTCTTTTGGTCATTCTGATGTGTAGAAAAAACCCTGGATTTCACAATGTAACTTTACCCTGACATGTCGTGTTTTTCTGACGCCAGCTGTTATATGGAGGCTAATTATAGCGTCTCAGCGACGAGGAGGAAAGTCCTGTCATTGTTATTACCAGCTCGTACAGAGAATCAAAGATCAACAGGGAGTAAGCTGAGGAGATCCCAGCCCCAGACCTAGGGGTAAGTGGTGAAACCACCAGCGGAGCCTCAGTCCTGTCTGCAGCCCTGGCTCTTGTCTGTCATTTCTTCCTCCTGTCTCTTATTTTCCTGGTATCAGTCTGTCTCTCAGACTTCCCCATCATATATATCACCACTGTGGCAGGCGCAGCACTATGAAGTGCCTTTTGCACTGTTGCATTAGAAGAATTTTGATATCTCTGACTTTTAGTCCAACCAGACTGTCTATTACTCTGTAATTCCTCTAGCGCCGTTCTATGGAAACAGTAGGTTTAAAGAGCTCACCACATGCCTGAAATAACTTCTTTATTAACTTCAACTTTTCTTCATATATAACACTGCCGCCTCCGCAGCAGATAGTCCATGTACATAACACGTGTTGAAAAGATATCACAAAATGGCGGTATGCATAAGATGATGGTTCAACTGCTCAATCTTGTCATTCAACATAAAATGGTGGATATATTTCTCTCTTCAGTATCTGTACTCTCACTTTAAGTTATTTAAGCACTTTATGATCTCTTTGAGAGGTATATCTGAGGTCTAACTAATAGTTAACTTGCTGAATTTGGTCGCAATTTGCAATATGCAGTTAACAGTAACTATTTGCAGATTGGTTGAGTATGATCTGGTATGTTGTATGCAATTTGGATTGCAATATGGAATTTGAATTTGGATTGTGAACTTTGTAGTTTGCAATTGAATTTGCAATTGGTGGAACTGTAAGTAAACACACATATAACTGGTTCAGTATACAGTTCTAATCACTATATTAACAGTAGGAACAGGATATAACTGTTTTAAATACCTATTTTGGCCTCTCTGCTTCCATAAAATACAGCTCTTAGTGGAGTGAATCTCTGTTCAGCTTCTCTATCTGGTGAATAATAATTTCTAGCAGCTCCTGCTAGGGAATTTCCCACACAGGCTGTGTGTGAGGCTGGCTGTGATTGGTCTAGACTCCTGCCCAGCAACAACAGTTTAACTGTATGCTTTCTGTTGTTTCTGCTGTGTCATTGAGCTTACCTTACATTATATAATGGATCTTAAAGGCATATTATCTTTTCTGCTTCTGTGAACACAATATATAACTGTTATATGACATCCAAACATGAAGTCACTGTAAATAACTCTGCTTTTGTCTTTAACACACAAACATAAGAATTGTATTAAGGTTATTGGCAGGTCTAGCTGTATAAACACACAAGCTATATTAGCAACCTAGGACAGGTCTTAGCTGGTCAGCTACAACAAGTGTCTAGGACTACACAGTGACAAGTAGCCCTGCAAGATGAACATAGTAAATGTTGCTACTTGCAGGTTGTAACCACATTTGCTGTCATTAGGAACGATGTAGTAGTGACATTGCATGAGACCTATAGTCCCCATGTCTCTCTGTATCATGAATATTATATATATATCTATACAATATATATATTTATGTATTTATGCTGATATGTCGACATCAAATTAGTTTTGTTTAATATCTAGTGGGTCAATATATTTTTATATGCAAAAATACTGTGAGCCAGCCTACATTATTATTTATATATATATATATATACATACACATACAGGTCCTTCTAAAAAAATTAGCATATTGTGATAAAGTTCATTATTTTCTGTAATGTACTGATAAACATTAGACTTTCATATATTTTAGATTCATTACACACAACTGAAGTAGTTCAAGCCTTTTATTGTTTTAATATTGATGATTTTGGCCACAGCTCATGAAAACCCAAAATTCCTATCTAAAAAAATTTGCATATTTTATCCGACCAATAAAAGAAAAGTGTTTTTAATACAAAAAAAGTCAACCTTCAAATAATTATGTTCAGTTCTGCACTCAATACTTGGTCGGGAATCCTTTTGCAGAAATGACTGCTTCAATGCAGCGTGGCATGGAGGCAATCAGCCTGTGGCACTGCTGAGGTGTTATGGAGGCCCAGGAGGCTTCAATGCGGCGTGGCATGGAGGCAATCAGCCTGTGGCACTGCTGAGGTGTTATGGAGGCCCAGGATGCTGCAATGCGGCGTGGCATGGAGGCAATCAGCCTGTGGCACTGCTGAGGTGTTATGGAGGCCCAGGATGCTTCACTGCGGCGTGGCATGGAGGCAATCAGCCTGCGGCACTGCTGAGGTGTTATGGAGGCCCAGGAGGCTTCAATGCGGCGTGGCATGGAGGCAATCAGCCTGTGGCACTGCTGAGGTGTTATGGAGGCCCAGGAGGCTTCAATGTGGCGTGGCATGGAGGCAATCAGCCTGTGGCACTGCTGAGGTGTTATGGAGGCCCAGGATGCTTCGATAGCGGCCTTAAGCTCATCCAGAGTGTTGGGTCTTGCGTCTCTCAACTTTCTCTTCCCAATATCCCACAGATTCTCTATGGGGTTCAGGTCAGGAGAGTTGGCAGGCCAATTGAGCCCAGTAATACCATGGTCAGTAAACCATTTACCAGTGGTGTTGGCACTGTGAGCAGGTGCCAGGTCGTGCTGAAAAATGACATCTTCATCTCCATAAAGCTTTTCAGCAGATGGAAGCATGAAGTGCTCCAAAATCTCCTGATAGCGGCTGCATTGACCCTGCCCTTGATAAAACACAGTGGACCAACACCAGCAGCTGATATGGCACCCCAGACCATCACTGACTGTGGGTACTTGACACTGGACTTCGGGCATTTTGGCATTTCCCTCTCCCCAGTCTTCCTCCAGACTCTGGCACCTTGAATGACAATGCAAAATTTGCTTTCATCCGAAAAAAGTACTTTGGACCACTGAGCAACAGTCCAGTGCTGCTTCTCTGTAGCCCAGGTCAGGCGCTTCTGCCGGCGTTTCTGGTTCAAAAGTGGCTTGACCTGGGGAATGCGGCACCTGTAGCCCATTTCCTGCACACGCCTGTACACGGGGGCTCTGGATGTTTCTACTCCAGACTCAGTCCACTGCTTCCGCAGGTCCCCCAAGGTCTGGAATCGGTCCTTCTCCACAATCTTCCTCAGGGTCCGGTCACCTCTTCTCGTTGTGCAGCGTTTTCGGCCACACTTTTTCCTTCCCACAGACTTCCCACTGAGGTGCCTTGATACAGCACTCTGGGAACAGCCTATTCGGTCAGACATGTCTTTCTGTGTCTTACCCTCTTGCTTGAGGCTGTCAATGATGGCCTTCTGGACAGCAGTCAGGTCGGCAGTCTTACCCATGATTGCGGTTTATGAGTAATGAACCCGGCTGGGAGTTTTTAAAAGCCTCAGGAATCTTTTGCAGGTGTTTAGAGTTAATTAGATTCAGATGATTAGGTTAATAGCTCGTTTAGAGAACCTTTTCATGATATGCAAATTTTTTAGATAGGAATTTTGGGGTTTTCATGAGCTGTATGCCAAAATCATCAATATTAAAACAATAAAAGGCTTGAACTACTTCAGTTGTGTGTAATGAATCTAAAATATAGGAAAGTCTAATGTTTATCAGTACATTACAGAAAATAATGAACTTTATCACAATATGCTAATTTTTTTTGAAGGCCCTGTATATATATATATATATATCTGTACATTCTCTTGATTAGATTTTTGGTGACTCCATGTGTTTCTTGTAGGTTCTCATCCAGCCATGACTCGTCCTCCGCTGCTCTTCTTCTGCTTCTGGCTGGCTTTCCTCATAACTGATCAGGTATGATAATAGTATTAGGATTTGTCAGACTTCTTTCATCACTAATGAGTATGATGGAGTCGTCTTTGTGAAAGGAGCCTATTGTTCTGTGTAATATTGGGCAGGACTCCGTTGTTGCATTAGGTGGTGGATTCACACAGACCTTTGCTACACGACAGTGAGATTTTGTTTTACCTTGTGTCCATCTATTTTGAAGCCTTCTTTGCCTCTAGAAATGAGCAAATGGATTCATACAAGTCGATTCGTCTCATCAACCAGAGTTCTACACCTATGAAGGGCTGTCCCCGCTGCTGGAGATGCCGTCCCTGCTGCTTGATTGACAGGGCCAAATATATATCGGCCGTCCCTGACCAGTGCTGATGCTCTGAGTAGAGGCGCAAGCGCAGAGCCTCTTCTACTGGAGAGTGACTGTGCATGCGCCACTACAGTTATTGCAAATGACCACATTCCATGGTTGCATGGTGGATGTTTGCTGTGTAGAACAGCAGGCACCCATTGGCTGTAGCACCATTGCAGCTCCAGAGTGGGCACTGCCTTTAAAGACCCGACATCCACCATGCATATACGGAAGATATTAGAAAAGGGTGAAAAGGGTTTTCCAGGATTTTTTTTTTTACAGATGACCTATCCTCTTGATAGTTCATCAGTATCTGATCGGTGGGGGTCTGACACCCGGGACCCCCGCCAATCAGCTGTTTCAGAAGGCTCCTTTCTTGAAGCTTCCCAAGTTCATAGTATGGCGGCCGTGCTTGGTATTGTTCACTTCAATGGGGCTGAGCTGCTCCCAGGCCATGTGACTGATGAACGTGTCGTCACTCGCCCTAGAAAAAGGAGAGAAAAGGCTGCGACACTCACAGGAGCGCTGCTGACTTCTCAAGCAGATGATCGGTGGGGGAAACGGGTGGATAGGTCATCAGTACGATAGGTCATCAGTAAGAAAATCTTGGAAACCCATTTAAGGCCCAAAATTGTCTGGTCATGGTTAAACACACTTACTACACACACAGACATATGTAACACATATACTCAGGTACACATGTGCCCTTTCACTACATCTAGACTGGATTTCTGGTGGACTTTGGTCCTATCAGACATCTGAGTCTGGTGCACCGTCCATAGCTATGCCCTTTATATGAATGATCTGCATGCATCGGCTTACAGACAACAAAAGCCTTCATATCCATCGAGGCAGCCTGACTCCATCACAAAGATCCCTTTGTCTTTGCCAGTAACAGGGTTTGGTGATATTTCTGTAGTATTTACTGCAAAACGTCTGCAGCAAAGGCGTGCGCAGCCTATTGCATTAGGGTGTGCACCCTAAAGCACAAACACATATGCCGCGCTCGTGTGTATATATGTATATATGATATACACGCGCACACACACATATATATATATACACAAATACACTCTGCATACATACAGACCCGCACTATCAATATAATGAAGGGAGACTAAATAATTTTTAAACTTATTCGTATTTTTCGCCCTATAAGGTGCTCCGGCCCATAACACGCACCTAGGTTTTAGAGGGGGACAATAAGAAAAAAATATTTTTTATTACACCTGAGGTCAGACCACCAATCAGACCCCCAGTGATAATCCGACCTCAGCTGACAGCCCCAATAAGACCCCCAATGTTAATAAGACCCCAGTAAGACTTCAGATCAGACCCCAATGTGAATTACCCCCAATCAGACCTCAGATAAGAGCCCCAGTGCGTCATATCAGCCTCCAGTGCCTCATATCAGCCCTCAGTGCCCCTCTTCAGCCCCCCAGCAGCCTCTTTTTAGCCCCCCAGTGCCTCATAGCAGCCCCAGTGCCTCATATCAGCACCCAATGCCCCTCTTCAGCCCCCCAGTGCCTCATATCAGCTCCCAATGCCCCTCTTCAGCCCCCCAGTGCCTCATATCAGCTCCTAGTGCTTCATATCAGTCCCTAGTGCCCCTCTTCAGACCCCCAGCAGCATCTCTTCTGCCCCCAGTGCCTTATATCAGCCCGCAGTGCCCCTCTTCAGCACCCTAGTGCCTCTCTTCAGCCCCCCAGTGCCCCTTTTCAGCCCCCCAGTGCCTCATATCAGCCCCCAATGCCTCATATCAGGCCCCAATGCCTCATATCAGGCCCCAATGCCCCTGTTCAGCCTCCAGTGCCTCATATCAGCCCCCAATGCCCCTCTTCAGCCCCCCAGTGCCTCATATCAGCCCCCAGTGCCCCTCTTCAGCCCCCCAGCAGCCTCTCTTTAGCCCCCAGTGCCTCATATCAGCCCCCAGTGCCCCTCTTCAGCCCCCTAGTGCCCCTCTTCAGCCACCCAGTGCCCCCCCTCAGCCCCCAGAAGCTTCTCTTCAGCCCCCCAGTGCCTCATATCAGGCCCCAATGCCCCTGTTCAGCCCCCAGTGCCTCATATCAGCCCCCAATGCCCCTTTTCGCCCCCCAGTGCCTCATATCAGCCCCCAGTGCCTCATATCAGCCCCCAGTGCCCCTCTTCAGCCCCCCAGCAGCCTCTCTTTATCCCCCAGTGCCTCATATCAGCCCCCAGTGCCCCTCTTCAGCCCCCTAGTGCCCCTCTTCAGCCACCCAGTGCCCCTCCTCAGCCCCCAGAAGCCTCTCTTCAGCCCCCCAGTGCCTAATATCAGCCCACACTGCCCCTCTTAAGCCCCTCAGTGCCCCACTTCAGCCCCCCAGCAGCCTCTCTTCAGCCCCTAGTAACCTCTCTTCAGCCAGCAGTGCCTCATATCACCCCCCAATGCCCCTCTTCAGCCCCCCAGTGCCTCATATAAGCCCCCAGTGCCCCTCTTCAGCCCCCCAGCAGCCTTTCTTCAGCCCCCAGTGCCTCATATCAGCCCCCCGACACCCTCTCTCCAGCCCACATTGCCTCCATCAGCCCCCCCCCAAAAAAAACAAAAAAACACTTACCGTTCCTGCTCCGGATGCTGCCGCTCCTCACCGCCCCCACTCGGTAATCCTCTTGTACAGTCTGCTGTGTCAGCACGCACAGGCCTCACACTGTGTGCAGCCTTCACAGTGGATCGCCGAGGACCAGGAAGGAAGAGGTGAGTATAGCGCCTTCAGCGCTTCCCGGCCCTGACAGAACCTCGAGTCGGCTTGATTAGGGTGTGCCTAGGCACACCCGACACACCCCGTGTGCACGCCTATGGTCTGCTGATGCTTAAAGGAAAACTAAATGTAGAGAATCTGATTGTCATTAGAGTCTCTGATTTCAGTCGAAGCTGTGTCCCAGGAGATCAGCCCCCTCTCTTCTCATACCACAAAGCTCTGTCTGACTGTTAGGCACTTGATTTTAGCAGGAGCCCACCCCCATTGTTGTTTGCAATAGCAGACCAGAAAACAGTAATTACCGCCCCATGAATTAGTCAAAAATTATCGCCTGTGTTCTCTGAAAGATTCCTACAAGGTGGTAGACTGAAAAATACTTGGGGGAAAGGGGGAGTTAAATCTATTATCCCAAATTAAAAAAAGTTTTGGATTTCCTGTTTCGATCTAAAAATGCATGCCTTGGGCTTGTGATTTGGTTTGCATTGCTGGGTTCTAAGGAGCACTTTGCTCCACTCTCCAGTATGTGCCATGCCAGCTGCAGGTCTTCTGTAGGCAGAACATGGACCTAAAGAGGTCTACGTGGTCGGATGCAGGCTGCACAAGCTACAGGCCTCAAGAGAATTATCGTCAAAACATCCAGACAAAGGGTAGCAAAGGGCTAAGGAACAACAGGTATGGCACTATATGGGACTACTGAAACACTGTTTGGCACTACATGGCTACAGATAGAGATATCTACTTGGTCCTTGTGCAAAATCTATAACAGCCACAAATGTCTTACTTCTTATGCAGCAGAGGAGTCTTTAAGCCCCATCAATTACCAGGACCCCAATGTGACTGCTGTACCCCCTATAGTTATACACCAGGCTAGCACTGGGGGGTCACTGTGATGAGGTCTTTATGATGGTGCTGTTGATGGACCCACTTTATGTCTTTTCCTGCCTTCTCAGGTCTTCTGCCTGCGAGTGCATCTGGAAATGTATGAGGATTCATTGGACGATCAGTACATTGGATGTCTGGACAAAATGGAGTCCATAGCTCCAGAATTACTGAAGAAGGAACGAGAGTTGAGACCAGACCTGGATGTCGCTTGGAATACCTCATCTGCAGCATGGAATGAAAAGAAATCTTCTGTGGGACACCTTCCTGATGGTTTTAAGGATGAATATGGGGTTGCCTTATTATTATATACCTATATGGATTTACCTTTGTACAAGGAATTAAACAGAGGTGTCCGGGAATATGGACAACGTCCCGACTCCTTCATGTTCCACTCATGGCATTTCTATCTTACCAGAGCTCTCAGTTTGCTTCGAGCTGGCTGTGATGGGAATCCATGGTCTACATACAGAGGAACCAGTACGGTCCAGTTTGAGCCGCCATCTGACCCTCAAGCTACTATAAGACTTAGCCAGTTTTCTTCCAGCTCTGCTGATATCAAGCAGGCCCAGCAATTTGGCCAAGCATCATTCTTCAATATTACCACGTGTTTCGGGGCAGATATAGAAAAATTCTCACACTACCCATCCCAGAAGGAGGTGCTCATACCTGTCGATGAAGTGTTTCATGTCACCAAGTACATTAAGGAGGGGAACAGGCTCATCCTCAAGACCACTAATAGGAGGTGCAGTTTTTACAACTGTGCCTACTTGGGGGGTAAGTCTCAAGATATTTCTTCATGTGGAGAGTGTCAGAACAGGTGTTGGGGGTCTTATAGGCCATTCAATGCTCCTTGGGAAAAGGGATATGCAGATTAGGTCTCTTCCAAGAAAGCTGACGGTAATGCTACCAAGTAGAGGTAGCTAGCCTATAATCAATGGCCAACCCATTACACAGGCTTCGTAACATGGCTAAGGATAACGTGGCAGATGACGGTAAGGAGGCAGGATGCAAGAAGTATAATGTTCATACGATACTGAGATCTCATGAGAAATGCGTCAGTTTACTATATCTGTTCTGGCAAGATTTTGGCACCTGGTTCATCTCAGCATCTGGATCACACAGAAGCTGCTATAACTGTAGTTATGCCCATTAGTGAGGTTTCAATATACATATTTAGCTTTGAAGCAAATCTCCATCTTAAATCATCTCTTCACTTTAGGACAAAAGCTCTTTGCTGATGAATGATAGCAGTCTAAGGTTTGTTTTTCTGATAGGGAGCACCAAATTCCCTGAATATACAGTATGTTACATGAATAAATTATAGGTACCAGCAGCCAGCCTACCGCATACAGATACATACAGTCACCACTAGGGGGAGATCAGTAGCCTACTGCATACAGATATATACAGTCACCACTAGGGTGAGATCAGGAGCCTACTGCATACAGATATACACAGTCACCACTAGGGTGAGATCAGTAGACTACTGCATACAGATATATACCGTCACCACCAGAGGGAGATCAGAAGCCTACTGCATACAGATATATACAGTCACCACTAGGGGGAGATCGGGAGCCTACCGCATACAGATATATACAGTCACCACTAGGGTGAGATCAGGAGCCTACTGCATACAGATATATACCGTCACCACCAGAGGGAGCTCAGAAGCCTACTGCATACAGATATATACTGTCACCACTAGAGGGAGCTCAGGAGCCTACCGCATACAGATATATACAGTCACCACTAGGGGAGATCAGGAGCCTACCGCATACAGATATATACAGTCACCACTAGGGGAGATCAGGAGCCTACCGCATACAGATATATACAGTCACCACTAGGGTGAGATCAGGAGCCTACCGCATACAGATATATACAGTCACCACTAGGGGGAGATCAGGTGCCTACCGCATACAGATATATACAGTCACCACTAGGGGGAGATCAGGTGCCTACTGCATACAGATATATAGATTCACCACTAGAGGGAGCTCTGGAGCCTACTGCATACAGATATATACAGTCACCACTAAAGGGAGATCAGAAGCCTACTGCATACAGATATATACAGTCACCACTAAAGGGAGATCAGAAGCCTACCGCATACAGATATATACAGTCACCACTCTGGTGAGATCAGGAGCCTACTGCATACAGATATATACAGTCACCACTAGGGGAGATCAGGAGCCTACCGCATACAGATATATACAGTCACCACTAGGGGAGATCAGGAGCCTACCGCATACAGATATATACAGTCACCACTAGGGTGAGATCAGGAGCCTACCGCATACAGATATATACAGTCACCACTAGGGGGAGATCAGGTGCCTACCGCATACAGATATATACAGTCACCACTAGAGGGAGCTCCGGAGCCTACTGCATACAGATATATACAGTCACCACTAAAGGGAGATCAGAAGCCTACTGCATACAGATATATACAGCCACCACTAGAGGGAGATCAGGAGATTACTACATACAGATATGTTCAGACTCCACTAGAGGGAGCTCAGGAGATTACTGCATACAGATATATACAGTCACCACTAGAGGGAACTCCAGAGCCTACTGCATACAGATATATACAGCCACCACTAGAGGGAGATCAGGAGATTACTACATACAGATATGTTCAGACTCCACTAGAGGGAGCTCAGGAGATTACTACATACAGATATATACAGCCACCACTAGAGGGAGATCAGGAGATTACTACATACAGATATGTTCAGACACCACTAGAGGGAGCTCAGGAGATTACTACATACAGATATATACAGTCACCACTAGAGAGAGCTCAGGAGATTACTACATACAGATATATACAGTCACCACTAGAGGGAGCTCGGGAGATTACTACATACAGATATATACAGACACCACTAGAGGGAGCTCAGGAGATTACTACATACAGATATATACAGCCACCACTAGGGGGAGCTCAGGAGATTACTACATACAGATATATACAGCAACCACTAGAGGGAGCTCAGGAGATTACTACATACAGATATATACAGCCACCACTAGAGGGAGCTCAGGAGATTACTACATACAGATATATACAGCCACCACTAGAGGGAGCTCAGGAGATTACTACATACAGATATATACAGTCACCACTAGAGGGAGATCGGGAGATTACTACATACAGATATATACAGTCACCACTAGCAGGAGATCAGGAGCCTATTGCATACAGATATATACAGCCACCACTAGAGGGAGATCGGGAGATTACTACATACAGATATACAGTACAGACCAAAAGTTTGGACACTTTCTCATTCTAAGAGTTTTCTTTATTTTCATGACTTTGAAAATTGTAGATTCACACTGAAGGCATCACAGCTATGAATTAACACATGTGGAATTATATACATAACAAAAAAGTGTGAAACAACTGAAAATATGTCATATTCTAGGTTCTTCAAAGTAGCCACCTTTTGATTTGATTACTGCTTTGCACACTCTTGGCATTCTCTTGATGAGCTTCAAGAGGTAGTCACCTGAAATGGTCTTCCGACAGTCTTGAAGGAGTTCCCAGAGATGCCTAGCACTTGTTGGCCCTTTTGCCTTCACTCTGCGGTCCAGCTCACCCCAAACCATCTCGATTGGGTTCAGGTCCGGTGACTGTGGAGGCCAGGTCATCTGGCGCAGCACCCCATCACTCTCCTTCATGGTCAAATAGCCCTTACACAGCCTGGAGGTGTTTGGGGTCATTGTCCTTTTGAAAAATAAATGATGGTCCAACTAAACGCAAACCGGATGGAATAGCATGCCGCTGCAAGATGCTGTGGTAGCCATGCTGGTTCAGTATGCCTTCAATTTTGAATAAATCCCCAACAGTGTCACCAGCAAAGCACCCCCACACCATCACACTTCCTCCTCCATGCTTCACGGTGGGAACCAGGCATGTAGAGTCCATCCTTTCACCTTTTCTGCGTCGCACAAAGACACGGTGGTTGGAACCAAAGATCTCAAATTTGGACTCATCAGACCAAAGCACAGATTTCCACTGGTCTAATGTCCATTCCTTGTGTTCTTTAGCCCAAACAAGTCTCTTCTGCTTGTTGCCCGTCCTTAGCAGTGGTTTCCTAGCAGATATTCTACCATGAAGGCCTGATTCACACAGTCTCCTCTTAACAGTTGTTCTAGAGATGTGTCTGCTGCTAGAACTCTGGGTGGCATTGACCTGGTCTCTAATCTGAGCTGCTGTTAACCTGCGATTTCTGAGGCTGGTGACTCGGATGAACTTATCCTCCGCAGCAGAGGTGACTCTTGGTCTTCCTTTCCTGGGGCGGTCCGCATGTGAGCCAGTTTCTTTGTAGCGCTTGATGGTTTTTGTGACTGCACTTGGGGACACTTTCAAAGTTTTCCCAATTTTTCGGACTGACTGACCTTCATTTCTTAAAGTAATGATGGCCACTCGTTTTTCTTTACTTAGCTGCTTTTTTCTTGCCATAATACAAATTCTAACAGTCTATTCAGTAGGACTATCAGCTGTGTATCCACCTGACTTCTCCACAACGCAACTCATGGTCCCAACCCCATTTATAAGGCAAGAAATCCCACTTATTAAACCTGACAGGGCACACCTGTGAAGTGAAGACCATTTCAGGTGACTACCTCTTGAAGCTCTTCAAGAGAATGACAAGAGTGTGCAAAGCAGTAATCAAAGCAAAAGGTGGCTACTTTGAAGAACCAGAATATGACATATTTTCAGTTGTTTCACACTTTTTTGTTATATATATAATTCCACATGTGTTAATTCATAGTTTTGATGCAGTGTGAATCTACAATTTTCATAGTCATGAAAATAAAGAAAACTCTAAATGAGAAGGTGTCCAAACTTTTGGTCTGTACTGTATACAGCCACCATTAAGAGGAGCTGAGAAGCTTACTGCATACAGATAAATACAACCATTTTGGGAACATGTTCTGTAGATGGGACTGGGTTCCAGAGCTGAGAGTCGCAGCCATCTGACATTGATGGAATATTTTAGGGATATGGCATCAATGTCCCAGATGGGAATTCCCTTTCGATGTATATATCTGTATGCATTGGGGTCCAGAACTCCCTCTAGTGGTGGCAGCAAGGGTCAGTTTATGTCTATGCAGGGCATTTGGAGGTCCTTACAGCTAGTTGCCGTAAAGATGTGGAATAAACAGCACAGAATTATGGATCTATATGGATGAAAAAATAAGAAGGGTAAATCTTCAGCCTTGAAAACCATAACCACCATTGTCCAAGGTCCACATATGACCTGATGTGTCATAGACACCGCTTCACTTTTCTTATTGTTTCCATTTCAATACAAAAAGTATATTAATTAGTAGTGGATTATTGCAGGACTTTCTTCCCTTTCTGTGGATGGGCAGCAACTCACAAGATTCAGACAAGCAACTGCATCTCACAGGAGGCTTTACAATTAGCTCTTGTTAAACCCTTCCTGCCCCACCTAGAAAATAGTCCCTCAGCTATGACTCCAGTGATACCTATGGCATATAACGCCCCCACACCTCTCTTCTCCCCTGTCTACAGAGAGATGTAGTTGTAGCCATATATATTTCTATAGATTTTAGTAGTAGGGATGAATGAATGAAAGGTCTCTTTGATATCACTATGCCATCACTGAGGGGAGCAGGGAAGCCACTGAGCATGTCTGTCCACCACTGAATGCAGGAGAAGGCGGTCCGGAAGAATAAACAGCAGGGGGCGCTACCAGAGAGGAAAATGGAATGTACATAAAACAAACTAAAGTATTTTATTGCATTTATATTGTAATAATAGGAATGAAGGTCATTTGTTTCTTTTGTATTTTCAGGGAGCAAAAGGCGCAGCTGCATCTATAACTCAGGTGAGGATTGAGCTCTGTAGCAGAAAAACGGAGCTCCAGACCCTAAAGATGTATTATGACGTTATGGTGGTCGTACAGTCTAGAAAACGCATCCATACACCCTATTAGTGAATTCTGAGCTTATTGAAGGGTCCGATCATCAGGATACTCAACTCCTGACCAGAGATGCAGCTTTCTGGAGGACTGGTCCTGTCCTATACTACCCAGTCAACTCATTGATTGGAATGGACACTGTGCAATACTCCATCTCCCCTGTGGGGGAGCTGCAGGCAAAATTATTTCTTACTTCCAGATTACAGCTGCTCACTAGGGAAAACTTAGTGGTCATTTTATCTTCAAGGTATCCTTCTAACAGGTAGGGGTGGTCCAAAACAGAGAGCTCCTACAATAATTGCAAACTTTAGACTTTGACATAATATAAAAAAACTAAATAAAATTGTGGACATGCTCATTAAGGGCTGTAGGAACTCAATTCACTCATACCATAAACTACAAAAAGAATATCATTAGACAGATTGTCCGACAAAAATTATATTCTGAATTATTTGGTTTATGTTTTTTTCCTTTACCCTCCAGCTCCAAGTACGGTGAAGTTCTATGAAGCAGTGACTGTGCCCCTGCTGGTTGCTATGTGTACTGCAATCTTTTCAGTTACAAGATGAAGCCACAGTTGGGATACCTTGACCATCAGTAGGAAGATGTGAGATCACGAGTGGTGGTCAGTAGTGGTCACCTGGGGATGATGGACTTTAATCTGAAGGACACTTGATGATAGAGACTGATCGATATCTGAGGAACATGTCAACCAATATCCCCGCTTGTTTCCAATTTGATAAACTGAATGTATGGAGACGTGGAAATGTATTCATGCCCTTAGGGGCGTATTTACACATCACATTTTTTCGCAGGGTACGGTGTTCTTCAAGTACATTTTCAGTCACGCAATTTATAGTTTGTCAGATGATTTATTTTAATTAATGTCTGATGTTTAGCGCCCCCAGCAATGACTGCAGTCACAGGAAGTGCAACCACGACCAAGTCCAGAAGGGACATTACTACTGTATAAGGGGACATAACTACTGCTTGAGGGCCCACAGGGGGTGTTAGTATTGTATGGGCCCCAAAGGATGGCATTAGTATTGTGAGGGGTACAAAGGGAGGCATTGTCAGATAGGGAGACTAAAGTGGGCAGTATAGTGCGTGGGGCCCAAAGGGAGGTACCTATTACTGTGTAGGGCACCAAGGGGCATCATAACTGGCACACTATGACTGGAGTGTACATGTGGGGATAATGGTCCAAAATTCCTCCTCAACACAGTGAAAATCCTATCTGCAGTTCCAGGATATTTGGTAGAGGTGCCTGCCGCTAAAACTGGATCTAAATGTTCTTAATGTTGGGGTTCACTTACTTTCTCTCCCTGGATTGTGAAGGTTTAGCGGTATAACCGTGTGCTATTACTTACATCGTGCGAATCACATAACAATCAGATCACGGTTTATCAGTAATGAATGCAGGAATCCAGGTCACACCAAAGGGTTCACTTACTTTTTCCTGTAAACGGTAGGCTTCCATACAGTCCTCAGTCACAGTATACTATGGACGTATACACCTGTAGACCCCAAGCCAGGGTGAAGAGGTGATGCCATATGGGTGATCCCGCAGTGTGGTGCCCCCACCACCGTCTTGTGTAGGACTGTGGTGTCACATTGTGTAGTGGATGTCTTTCATCTTCTCCGGCCGCTGATTTGTCTTTTCTGTCCTTAGTATAGGACTAATGTGTCCCAGGTGACATGATGTGTTATTACGGTGTCAGCTGTAACACTGATTACATCATACCAGTCTTTATTACCCGGTCATCCAGAGAACCAGCAGCTGAGGAGACACCAGGGCACAAGGTCCAGGAGCAAGTGGGGAACCACCAGTAGAAGCTCCACTCTCTGAGGACCCTCAGTACTGTGTCTATTGCTTTCTGCAGCCCTGACTCTTTTTCTTACTGTCTCTTCTCCCTCTTGTCTGTCACTTATCCTTCCTTTCTGTCTCTTCTCCCTCCTGTCTGTCTCTTATCCTTCCCTTCTGTCTCTTCTCCCTCTTGTCTGTCTCTTATCCTTCCCTTCTGTCTCTTCTCCCTCTTGTCTGTCTCTTATCCTTCCTTTCTGTCTCTTCTCCCTCTTGTCTGTCTCTTATCATTCCCTTCTGTCTCTTCTCCCTCTTGTCTGTCCCTTATCCTTCCCTTCTGTCTCTTCTCCCACTTGTCTTTCTCTCAACCTTCCCTTCTGTCTCTTTTCCCTCTTGTCTGTCTCTTATCCTTCCTATCTGTTCTTCCTCTTGTTTTGTATTGTTTCTATCAGTTTCTTCTCCCTCCTGTTTGACTCCTATTGTTCCTAGCTGTCTCTTCTCCCCCCTGTCTGTCCCTCATCCTTTGTGTTTGATAAAGGCTGTGAAGCAGCCGAAACGTCACAACTGCTGCACGTTTGTTCACTTGGCGGTTCCCATTAAAGGGAACTTTTCTACCGATCATGCTGCCTCCATTTCTTTTCTTGGACTTGTCCCTCATCCTTGTCATCTTTCCATTTCTACATTTCATCCATCTTTCTCAGATGGACTTCTTCATGCTGCTTACATAGAAACATAGAATGTGTCGGCAGATGAGAACCATGTGGCCCATCTAGTCTGCCCAATATACTGAGTACTATGGATAGCCCCTGGTCCCTATCTTATATGAAGGATGGCCTTATGCCTATCCCATGCATGCTTAACCTCCTCCACTGTATTTGCAGCTACCACTTCTGCAGGAAGGCTATTCCACGCATCCACTACTCTCTCCGTAAAGTAACACTTCCTGATATTACTGTTAAACCTTTGCCCCTCTAATTTAAAACTGTGTCCTCTTGTAGCAGTTTTTCTTTTTTTAAATATTCTCTCCTCTTTTACCTTTTTTTAAATCTTCTCTCCCTTTATGTATTTAGCAGTTTCTATCATCTCCCCTCTGTCTCGTCTTTCTTCCAAGCTATACATGTTAAGGTCCTTTAATCTTTCCTGGTAAGTTTTATCCTGCAATCCATGGACCAGTTTAGTAGCTCTTCTCTGAACTCTCTCCAAAGTATCAATATCCTTCTGGAGATAAGGCCTCCAGTACTGCGCACAATACTCCAGATGAGGTCTCACTAGTGCTCTGTAGAGCGGCATGAGCGCCTCCCTCTTTCTACTGGTAATGCCTCTCCCTATACACCACAGCATTCTGCTCGCATCTCCTGCTGCTCTATGACATTGTCTGCCTACCTTTAAGTCTTCTGAAATAATGACCCCTAAATCCCTTTCCTCAGATACTGAGGTTAGGACTGTATCACTGGTTGTATATTCTGCTCTTGGGTTTTTACGCCCCAGGTGCATTATCTTGCACTTATTAACATTACATTTTAGTTGCCAGATTTTTGACCATTCCTCTAGTTTTCCTAAGTCCTTTTCCATTTGGTGCATCCCTCCAGGAACATCAACCCTGTTACAAATCTTTGTGTCATCAGCAAAAAGACACACCTTACCATTGAGGCCTTCTGCAATTTCGCTGATAAAGATATTAAACAATATGGGTCCCAGAACAGATCCCATTGAATATACTCCATTGACTACAACCCTCTGTTGTCTGTCCCTCAGCCACTGCCTAATCCATTCAACAATATGGGAGTCCAAGCCCAAAGACTGCAATTTATTGATAAGCCTTCTATGTGGGACAGTATCAAAAGCCTTACTAAAATCCAGATAAGCTATGTCTAATGCACCTCTGCCATCTATTATTTTAGTCACCCAATCAAAAAAATCAATAAGATTAGTTTGACATGATCTCCATGAAGTAAACCCATGCTGCTTTTCATCTTTCAATCCATGGGATTTTAGATGTTCCACAATCCTCTCCTTAAGTATGGTTTCCATTAATTTCCCCACTATTGATGTCAGGCTTACTGGCCTATAGTTGCCTGATTCCTCCCTACTACCTTCTTGTGAATGGGCACAACATTTGATGTCTCCCAGGTGGGTCCTGATCTATTTCAGTCTCAGATGTGATAGCAACTCGCCACCACGTGCAGTCTCTTTAAGGTTACCTGTAACGCTGGACAGGATACAAGATACACAGAATACAACCAAACAAGTGTCTAGGCAAGAAGCTGGGGATAAAGGTCACTTCCTGACAAATCCCTACCAGCTCTCCCTAGACTTCTATGCCCACGTTCAGACCCTGAAGGTGGGAATGAACGTGTCCCCATGCCTAGTCTGAATTTTCCCTAAAATCCCTAAGATGGTGAAAAGGGGAAAAGAGGCAGCCTGCTCCCTCAGGACCTGGAGGGGGCCGCGTCTCTCTAACAGCCTAGACAGACAATCACAAGAAAAGCAAAACCAACTTATCTTGTTAGTGAGCAGGAACAGCAAATCCTTTCTTCCTTCCTCTCAGCAAGACAGAAGCTATAACCCGCACAGGACACTGGGAGTGGGCGTAATTTAAACTCATACCAAGGACCCCACCCAGTGCACATGAAGGGAGGTGGATACAGCTCAACTCCAAAACAAAAACAAAAGGCTACACACGTGCTGCTAACCTGGCAGACCTCCGCACATAACCTGAGCAGGGCATGACATTACCATTTCACCTGTCCATAAACAATATAATTGGTAGTTTGATTTACACCAGCTGACTTGGTTCATTCTCCTTTTTTGGGGGCACTCTCTGTACATGGCAATACTCTACTGTCTCTGCAGTCTCTCCCTCGGTAACGTGACCTCCTGTTGCACCATCTGGCATGGTGTGCTCCTGGACCCGTGGTTTCTCTTACTGGCACAAGAGTGATGGTAACATGCTGTACTCACCATCAGTAACCTTTGTCTCAGAAAGTACTACTAGGGCTACCTTTGCTCAGTGGCTCTGTCTCAGTGCCTGTAGGCGACAGTCTGTCACTCATCGTGGCTGTGAGCACTGCACTTGATCCTCCTGTGTTTGCTAGTGATGAGCGAGCATACTCGGCCGAATACCTGTTTGGCTCGAGCATCGCTACGCTTGGCACATGGCGGTACTTGGCCGAGTATCACATGTGCTCGAGCGCCATGCTCGAGTTTCCACCCCGCACGTTTGGCGCCCGCTAAGCAGCCAATAAATGTGCAGGTAAGTATTGCCATCACTGTAATGCCAGTAGCCATGTTTTTTACTGGCATTACAGTGATTGGCTGGCTGGAATGCGTCATCGGGTGCTACTGTATATAGCACCCGGTCATGCAGGTTCGGCTCATTGCGAGCAAATTACTCATTTTAAAGGACGTTTTAAAGACCCAAAAGTCCTTTTATGGACTATTATGTGTGTTGGCAGCAATTTGAAAGTGCAAAGTTTTTTTTTTTTTTATCATTTACATATATTTCCCAGAATCTGACCACATTTTTGCTGTCTGCGGATTAAGCCGTTAATCTCAGTGCTCAGCATTTGAACACCGTCTGTGGTTGTTAGGGCCATATATTGGGAATAATATAGTTATAAATAGAGTTGAGCGAACCTGAACTGTAAAGTTCGGGTTCGTACCGAACTTTAGGTTTTTTGGGCATCCGGACCCGAACATTTACGTAAAAGTTCGGGTTCGGTGTTCGGCGCTTTCTTGGCTATCTGCAAGTCCATATATTGTCACGGATGGTGTTGCAGAAAGCTGGAACTTATAAATAAACATCCGACTGGCTTGATCCCAAATTAAGGAGCATATGGGGGAGCCCTATAAACCCTCTAGAGCTCTCCCTGGCTGCTATGCCCATGCAAAGGTCTTTATGGTAGACGATTGCATGCCCACGTACCTCATACTATGTGACACCTGAAAACCCTATAATAGTGAGGGGACACGACCACCGGCTCCCTGCACTTAATACGGATGGAGTCAGGGTCACCTAGAATCAGGCCAGCAAGGAAACACAAATAAAGGAAACAGACTTATCTGAGGAATCAGCAGAAGCAGCCTCCAGCAGTGAACACAATCCAGGAAGAAGTATAAACCGCAAAGTGAGGCAGTATGGGAGGTAATATAAAGGGAGACAATTAGTGTAAATAGGTGACAGCTGGGAGAAGGAAAGGAGATGACAAAGTGAAGCCAAAACAAAGAACGTCATGCAGGTAGAGAAGAATATCTAACAGACCTTCTCACAGAAGTGGCGGTGACAGAAATACAGCTTTGGCATACTGGGGTGAAAAAACCCTCTAATATACTGCACACCTGGGATTAGACAAGCAAAAGTGACACATTTAGGACTGAAATACGTCTTTTTGCTTACTGGGGTCAGAAAAACCCACTGATATACTGCACATCTGGGATTAGAAGTGCATAAGTGACTGTGAAATATAGGCCACAAATACGGCTTTTTGCTTAATGGGGTATGCTGGGGTGAAAAAAAAAAATCTTATAGTTTCATATAGTGCACATCTAGGATTATAGGTGCATAAGTGAGTGTCACATTTAGGCCACAAATACCGCTGTCATATGGAGTTTCAAAAAAATAATTTAGTGCAATACCCTACATCAGGGTTTATATTGGCAGTTAATTATTTTTAACAGACTTAACCACTTTTTACTTTGCTTTGTGAACGCTAACTATGAGGCAAACATCTAATAAGGGACGCGTCATGGTCGTGGTGGTGGTGTTGGTGGAGCCGCTGGTGCAGGGAGAGGACGTGGCCGTTCTGTCACAGCTACACGTCCTACTGAACCTACTACCTTAGGTCCCAGTAGCCGCCAGAATCTACAGCAATATTTGGTCGGGCCTAATGCCGTTCTAAGGATGGTAAGGCCTGAGCAAGGTACAGGTGCTAGTCAATTGGGTGGCCGACAGTGGATCCAGAACGTTCACATTATCTCCCACCCAGTCTTCTGCAGAAAGCGCACAGGTGGCGCCTGAAACCCATGCCCATCAGTCTGTCACATCACTCCCGTGCATATCGGGGAACCTGTCTGAGTCTCAAGTCATGCGCAAGTCTCTTATGCTGTTTGAAGACTCTGCTGGCAGGGTTTCCCAAGGGCATCCACCTAGCCCTTCCGCAGGGGTGGAAGACATAGAATGCACTAATGCACAACCACTTATGTTTCCTGATGAGGACATGGGAATACTACCACCTCAGCACGTCTCTGATGATGACAAAACACAGGTGCCAACTGCTGCGTCTTTCTGCAGTGTGCAGACCGAAAAGAAGGTCAGGGAGGAAGACTGGGTGGAAGACGATGAAGGGGACGATGAGGTCCTAGACCCCAAATCGAATGAAGGTCGTGCCACTGACTTTCAGAGTTCAGAGGAAGAGGCAGTGGTGAGACGGAGCCAACAGCGTAGCAAAAGAGGGAGCAGGGTGCAAAAGCAGAGCAGCCGTCGCCAAAACAGTTCACTGTGCTATTGGCCACCATCAACAGGGACCGAGCACACCAAAGGCAGCTTCAAGGAGTTCCCTGGCATGGCACTTCTTCACACAATGTGCTGACGACAAGACCCGAGTGGTTTGCACGCTGTGCCATCAGAGCCTGAAGCGAGGCATTAACGTTCTGAACCTTAGCACAACCTGCATGACCAGGCATCTACATGCGAGACACGGGCTGCAGTGGAGTAAACACCTTCAAAAACAAGAAAGGGCTCAGGCCCCTCCTGCTCCCTCTTCTGCTGCTGCCTCGGCCTCTTCCTTCGCCTCTGGAGGAACATTGGCACCTGCTGCCCAACAAAGAGAGGATGTGCCACTAACAACACCACCTCCGTCACTAAGCACCTCCACCATGTCACAGGGAAGCGTTCAGCTCTCCATCTCACAAACCTTTGATAGAAAGCGTAAATTCCCACCTAGCCACCCTCGATCCCTGGCCCTGAATGCCAGCATTTCTAAACTACTGGCCTATGAAATGCTGTCATTCAGGCTGGTGGAGACGGACAGCTTCAAACAGCTCATGTCGCTTGCTGTCCAACAGTATGTCGTTCCCAGCCGCCACTACTTCTCCAGGAGAGCCGTGCCCTCCCTGCACAACCAAGTATCGGATAAAATCAAGTGTGCACTGCGCAACGCCATCTGTGGCAAGGTCCACCTAACCACAGATACGTGGACCAGTAAGCACGGCCAGGGACGCTATATCTCCCTAACTGCACACTGAGTAAATGTAGTGGCTGCTCGGCCCCAGACGGAGAGCTGTTTGGCGCATTTCCTTCCGCCGCCAAGGATCGCAGGGCATCATTCTTTGGCTCCTGTTGCCACCTCCTCCTACTCGGCTTCCTCCTCCTCTTCTTCCACCTCCTCATCCAGTCAGCAAAAGACCTTCACCACCAACTTCAGCACAGCCAGGGGTAAACGTCAGCAGGCCATTCTGAAACTGATGTGTTTGGGGGACAGGCCCCACACCATGCAGGAGTTGTGGCGGGGTATAGAACAGCAGACCGACGAGTGGTTGCTGACGGTGAGCCTCAAGCCCGGCCTGGTGGTGTGCGATAATGGGCGAAATCTCGTTGCAGCTCTGGGACTAGCTGGTTTGACGCACATCCCTTGCCTGGCGCATGTGCTGAATTTGGTGGTGTAGAAATTCATTCAAAACTATCCCGACATGTCAGAGCTGCTGCATAAAGTGCGGGCCGTCTTTGCGCGCTTCCGCCGTTCTCATCCTGCCGCCGCTCGGCTGTCTGCTCTACAGCGTAACTTCGGCCTTCCCGCTCACCGCCTCATATGCGACGTGCCCACCAGGTGGAACTCCACCTTGCACATGCTGGACAGACTGTGCGAACAGCAGCAGGCCATAGTGGAGTTTCAGCTGCAGCACAGCAAGCTTGAGAAAACACTTAGGGTGATGATGGAAGAGGATGTGGCCCAGGACGAGGAGGAGGAAGAGGGGTCATCTCTAACACTTTCAAGCCAGTCTTTTAGAAGTGGCTCAGAAAGAGGATTTTTGCAACAGCAGAGGCCAGGTACAAATTTGGCCAGCCAGGGCCCACTACTGGAGGACGAGGAGGAGGAGGAGGAGGATGGGGATGAAGCAGGTTCACAGTGGGGTGGTATCCAACGCAGCTCGGGCCCATCACTGGTGCGTGGCTGGGGGGATACGGAGGACGCAGACGATACACCTCCCACAGAGGACAGCTTGTCCTTACCTCTGGGCAGCCTGGCACACATGAGCGACTACATGCTGCAGTCCCTGCGCAACGACTGCAGAGTTGCCCACATATTAACGTGTGCGGACTACTGGGTTGCCACCCTGCTGGATCCCCATTACAAAGACAATGTGCCGTCCTTAATTCCCTCACTGGAGCGTGATCGGAAGATGCGCGACTACAGGCGCACGCTGGTAGACACGCTCCTGAGAGCATTCCCGACTTACGCCGGGGGACAAGTGGAAGCACAAGGCGAATACAGGGGAGGAGGAAGAGGTCGCCAACGCAGCTGTGTCAGCACCAGCACCTCAGAAGGCAGGGTTAGCATGGCCGACATGTGGAAAAGCTTTGTCACCTCGCCGCAACAACCGGCCCCAACTGCTGATATGGAGCGTGTTAGCAGGAGGCAGCATTTGAACAACATGGTGGAACAGTACCTGTGCACACGACTACACATACTAACTGGTGGTTCTACCCCATTCAACTTCTGGGTCTCCAAATTGTCCACATGGCCAGAGCTTGCCCTGTATACCTTGGAGGTGCTGGCCTGCCCTGCAGCCAGTGTACTCTCTGAACGTGTATTGAGCACGGCAGGAGGCGTCATTACAGACAGACGCAGCCGCCTGTCCACAGCCAACGTGGACAAGCTCGCGTTCATTAAAATGAACCAGGCCTGGATCCCACAAGACTTCTCTGTACCTTGTGCAGAATAGACATTTATACCACCATCAAACATACATTCTTGTACTCAAGTCAAGTGCAATGATCCTTTGTTTTCTTTTTTTTTATTTGTCCCAATCTTTTGGGGGCTACCTACCCCAATAAAAAAAAACAAAAAAAAAACATTGTTGGCTACCTCCTCCTCCTCCTCCATTGCTGCCTCCACCTACAACACCACATTCACCGCCTCCTCAACCTCTGACTGCATATCCACCTCCTTCTCTGAGTTGCAGGTTAATAATTTGTAATTTTTTGTTATTTTATTTCATTTTAAGTTATATCCCTATCCACATTTGTTTGCAGAGCAGTTGCCATGCTCTTAAGCACATTTTACTGCCTTTTACATCCCTCTAGCCTTTTCAAGGACTATTTTAGAGCCATTTTAATGCAAAAAAGTGCCAATTTTAGTGCCCTAAATAAAAAAAAATCTTATTTTCAATTGTCGGGTGACATTTTACAATTTTTGGCGCATACAAACCCCTGCTGTGCCTGGGTGACAGGGACCTAAATCTCTCAAAATCCTCTTTTCTATTGCTGGGTGACATGAACCCCCTTTTGCCGTGAATGAACCCCTGCTGTCTGCTGTGCCTGGGTGACAGGGGCCTAAATCTCTCAACATCCTCTGTTGTAATGCTGGGTGACATGAACCCCCTTTTGCCGTGAATGAACCTGTCATGCCCTGCTCAGATTATGTGCGGAGGTCTGCCAGGCTAGCAGCACTGTGTGTAGTTTTTTGTTTTTGTTTTGGAGTTGAGCTGTATCCGCCTTCCTTCATGTGCTCATGGTGGGGTTGTTTGTAGGAGTTTAAATCACGCCTCTTCCCAGTGTTCCGTGCGGGTTATCACTTCAATCTTGCTCTGTGGAAGAAGTAAGGAAGGATTTGCTATTTCTGCTCTGTGACAAGATTAGTTGGTTTTGGTTTTCTTTTGTGTGTTCTGTCTAGGCTGTTAGGGAGACGCCTGCCTCCTCAAGGTCCTGAGAAAGCAGGCTGTCTCTTTTCCCCTGTCACCATCCTAGGGATTTTAGGGTATCTTCAGCTTTAGGCACGGGGGCACGTTATTCCCACCTTCAGGGTCTGAACGTGGGCACAGTAGTCTAGGGAGAGCTGGTAGGGATTTGTAAGGAGGTGACCTAGACATTTAGTAAGGAGGTGACCAGCTTCTGGCCTAGACACTTGTTTGTGGTTTTCTGTGGTATCTTGTATCCTGTCTAGCGTGAAGAACCCCTGCTGTGCCTGGGTGACAGGGGCCTAAATCTCTCAAAATCCTCTGTTCTATTGCTGGGTGACATGAACCCCCTTTTGCCGTGAATGAACCCCTGCTCTGCATCGCTGACAGGGAACTAAATTTAGTGAAAACATCTGTTACTGATCAGAAGATGCGCGACTACAAGCGCACGCTGATGATGGCATTCCCACCTGACAGCGGGGGCACAGTGGAAGCACAAGGCGAAGGCAGAGGAGGAGAAGGAATAGGTCGCCAACGCAGCTGGGGCACCTCCAGCACCTGAGAAGGGAGGGTTAGCATGGCCAAAATGTGGACAAGCTTTGTCAGCCTTGGAGGTGCTGCCCTGCCCTGCAGCCAGTGTATAGTGTGAACGTGTGTTTAGCACAGCAGAGAGCATTATCACAGGCCACAGCCAATGTGGACAAGCTTATGTTTATTAAAATGAACCAGGCATGGATCCCACAGGACTTGTCCGTACCTTGTGCAGAATAGACATTTATACCAGACTCAACCATCCATTCTTGTACTCAAGTGCACTTATTCTTTGTTTTATTTTGTTATATGTCCCAATATTTTGGGGGATACCCCAATTTAAAAATAAAAAATAACGAAAATCAGTATTGGCTACCTATTCCTCCTTCACCGCCACTTCCACCTACACCGCCACGTCAACCTACACCGCCACATCCACCCATCTACGGCCTCCTCAACCTCCTACTCCTAGATCCAGATTGTTATTTTAAAATTTTCTGTATTTTATGTTATTTTAAGTCATTTCCCTATCCACATTTGTTTGCAGAACAGTTGCCATGCTCTTAAGCACATTTTGATGCCTTTTGCAGCCCTCTAGCCCTTTCCAGGACTATTTTAGAGCCATTTTAGTGCCCAAAAGTTCGGGTCCCCATTGACTTCTATGGGGTTCGGGGTCAAGTTTTTTTTCAAGTTCGGCCAAACCTGCTAAACCCGAACATCCAGGTGTCCGCTCAACTCTAGTTATAAACATAGACAACATCATAAAACAGTCTCTGTACTGCAGATTCCAATAATCTATGTCTAAAATAGTGTCCAAAATCTGTACTGTTCTGTGTCATGTACTGTACTGCATCTGAAAACGGTGTCTTTTGTGGACAGTAAAAAAAACTGCGTCACAACCAGTAACAAATCCATAAATATGAAGAAGGCCAGCACTAAGGGACGGGGAAGTGGGCGCAATGAAACTGTGCCTGCTGTCAGTGCACCACAAAAAGGACAACACTGTCCATGTCGGACCAGTGCAAACAGTTGGTTGGTTGGATTGCTGACGATAATGCTTCCAGTAGGTTAAGCACCACCCTCTCTTCCACCAAGTCCAGTCTCTGTAGCCAAGAGTCTGGTCAACCGAATACTCTCTCTGATCATCCTTCCACCCACCATGGAGAGGCTTGTCAAACGAGTGATCCCACACTCGGATATTCCGAGGAGCTCTTTCCAACACCACTATTACATTTGGCCCTCGCGGCCAGCACGCTTGAAGAGGGACCTGAGATATTGTGCCCTGATTCCCAACCTCTTGAGCCTTCACAGTCTCAAGAAGATGACGGTGGTGAACGGCAATCATTCGTTCACGAGGTGGATGATGATGAGACACTGGCGCCTTCTCACTTCAGCGGTAAATCCGCACGTTTCTCTATCACTGCGTCCACATCTACGTCTGCACCTGCGATCATCTGTACCACAAGCGGCACTGGTCTGATGAAGGCACGGATGTGCCGAAACGTCACCATTTACTTTGCCGTAGCAACATTTCACTGTTTGCTGAATAAACAAAAATTGCACTTCGCATAAAACTTGACTGGAGTCTTTGAATTTATTGATGATGAGACACAGTTACCAATCACTGAGGTTGTGGTTAGGTCAAGTCAGGAGGATGAGCAGAGTCAGGAAGTGGAAGAGGAGGTGGTTGACGATGAGGTCACTGACCCAACATGGGAAGGTGAAAAGCGGAGCGAAGACAGCAGTACAGAGGGGGAGGGATCCGCAGCACCGCAACAGGCTGGAAGAGGCAGTGGAGTTGCAAAAAAGAGAAGTCGGCCCACACCAAACAGGCCAGCAACCTTTACACCGAGCACCCCCATGCGTAAATCTACCTTGTCAAGGGGTAGGTGTTCCGCAGTATGCCGCTTTTTTGAGGAAAGTGCAGTCGACAAAAGAGTGGTAGTTTGCAACATGTGCCGTACCAAAATGAGCCGGGGTGTGAACACTAGCAACCTCGCCACCACCAGCATGATCCACCACATGGCATCCAAGCACCCAAATAAGTGGGCCGAATGCCTAGCTCCACTATCTGGGTCTGCGGGTCACACTACTGCCTCTTCTTCCCCTGTGTTACATGCTGTACAATCCCCTGTCCAAGACGCAGGCCCGGATGCCTCTCACCCTGCACCTGGACCTTCGCATGAACCAACAGCAACAACATCTACTTCCCTGTCCCAGCGCAGCGTCCAAATGTCCATAACACAGTCATTTGAACGCAAGCGCAAATACCCAACCACCCACCCACAGGCCATAGCACTAAATGCGCAACTTTCAGAATGACTGGCCCTTGAAATGTTGCCATATAGGCTTGTGGACACTGGGGCCTTCCGCAGCCTGATGTCGGCGCCCGTCCCTCGGTACGCACTCCCCAGCCACCACTATTTTTCACGGTGTGCCGTGCATGCCTTACACCAGCATGTGTCCCAGAACATCACCCGTGCCCTGACCAAAGCAGTTACTGGGAAGTTCCACTTAACCACAGACACATGGACAAGTGCTGGTGGCCAGGGACGCTACATTTCCCTGACCGCACACTGGGTGAATGTGGTGGAGGCCGGGAGTGAGTCATAGCCTGGTATGGCACAGGTGCTACCCACGCCCAGGATTGCAGACCCTAGATCCATCAGGGTCTCCACCAGCAGCTATGTTACTGGCTCCAACCTCCACTTCTCCTCCTCCACCTCATCTTCCTCCTCTTCCACCTCCAGCAGCAGTCAGCCATCAGCCGGTAGCAAGAAGCAGTGTAGCACTGCTGTGGGTAAGCGTCAACAGGCCGTGCTGAAGCTGATCTGCTTAGGGGACAAACAGCACACCGCCGCAGAGCTTCGGCAGGGTATTAGGGACCAGACCGAGCTGTGGCTCTCGCCATTCAACCTAGGACTAGGCATGGTTGTGTCTGACAATGGCCATAACTTGGTGGCGGCTTTGGAGCTCAGCAAACTGACACACATCCCGTGCCTAGCCCACATCTTAAACTTTGTGGTTCAGCAGCTTATCAAAACCTACCCCAACTTGCCAGAGCTACTAGTGGAGGCGCGCCTTGTGTGTGCACATTTCCACAAGTCGTCCACAGCTTCAGCCGGTCTGTCAACGCTGCAGCAGCGCTTGCGGCATCCAGCTCATCGACTGTTGTGCGACGTGAGCACGCGCTGGAACTCTACGTTCTACATGTTGGCCAGGCTTTGTGAGCAGCAGAGGGCAGTTGTGGAATACTAGCTGCAACATGGTCATCGACTTTCGAGTCAACTCTATTCACGAGCCTCTATTCACAAGCGAGGAGTGGGCATTGATGTCAGACCTCTGTGAGGTGTTAAGAAACTTTGAAGAATCCACACAGATAGTTAGTGGCGATAACGCTATTATCAGCGTAACCATCCCACTGCTGTGTCTACTCAAATAATCGCTGCTCACAATTAAGGACGACGCTCTGAATGTGGCAGACGAGCAACTGGGGGAAGACATCACACAGGGTGATACCTAGACCACCCACAGTTTGTCTTCTCAGCACGAATTGGACCATAAAGAGGAGGAGGAGACAGTTGCCTCTGCTACAGAGGGTAGTACCCATGGAACTTTAATTCCATCTGTTTAGCATGGATGGGCCAAAGAGGAGGAGGAAGAGATAAAGAGTCATGGCTGAATTCATCTTAGGCTGCCTTTCCCCTGACCCTCGCGTTATACGCATTTTAGATAACACTTCTCGACCCCCGCTACTAAGAGAGCTTCTCATCTCTTATTCCTGTGGTAGAGAGGATGAGTAAAATGGTGCAATACCTGAAGGTACTTGTTGAGAGATTGTTCCTGTATTTTCCATGTGACAACGCTGGTGGCAGAGTCCGTACTTCCTTAGGCAACCAAGGAAGGGAGACAATGGGAACACACAGCAGTTCCAACAAAGGCAGGGCAACACTCTCCAAGGCATGGGACACATTCATGACATCCCGCCAGCAACCTCACCCTGAAGTGCGGCCTAGTGGTACAAGGAGGGAATACTTTTGGAAGATGGTGAAGGAGTACATAGCAGACCGTGCCAGCGTCCTCAATGATCCCTCAGTGCCTTACAACTACTGGATGTCCAAGCTGGACACGTGGCACGAACTTGCACTCTACGCCTTGAAGGTGCTGGCCTTCCTTGCCACCAGTGTTTTTAGTGTATTTAGTGCTGCTGGTGGCATTATAACAGATAAGCGTATCCGCTTGTCCATTGGCAATGCTGACAGGTTGACTCAGATAAAAATGGACAAGGCCTGGATTGCCCCTGACTTCTCTACTCCACCAGAGGAGAGCTGAGCTGATGATGAACATAAAGGCAATTTCAATCTATCATTTATAATGTACTCAATCTACTGTAGTGTATTCCCATGCACCTTTTCCAACACAAAAAAGAGCATATGGTTGAATCTTGTTTCCTCCTCCTCATCCAGATTGTATATATTCCCTCCACTCTGATGTTTTTTAGAGCGTCTGCTCATCTGCAGGCCCTCGCATATAATGTTTTAGAGCGTCTGCTCATCTGCAGGCCCTCACCCCTGATATTTTAGATGGTCAGATCAGCATGGCCTTGCGCCTAATGTTTTCGAACTTCCTAAACTTTATGGCGGCCATTATGGCGCATAACAGGCAAAATTTAGTGTTAGGACCTGTTTTACAGAGATCGCCTTGACGTTTGGCAGACGGGCTCAGATGATTTTGTACAAAATGCATTTGCCAAGCATCTTACTTTATAAATAAGCGTAGCATTAGCACTATAATGTTTTTTGTGACTATGGCGTTATTGTACTTTATCTGGTTTGCAGGTTGCTGCTGCATTCACCCTTTTTTTCTTAATGTTTTTGAGGGTCACCAGCAGGCCAATAATGATAATTATTCAAGGGTGTATGATGCCCTCCTTTATGTGTAATAAAGGGTGTATTGTAGTGATGGTTCCTTGTAATTTTTGGCAGCCCTTTCACGTATTGCATAGGCTTTATGAATGTAGGAGTCCCACTACCTGAACAATTGTGCCACAATGTGAATGAGGCCCTCCTTTATGTGATATACAGGTTGTATCGGAGTGCCTCTTCCTTGTCATTTTTGCCAGAACTTGCACTTTATATACAATTTAATATACAGGACAGAATATTTCCTAACAATTTTTACTCTAAAATAAATTTTTTAGGGGGGGTTTTGTGTGTATTTTGATCAGTCTGTAAAAGTGGCGTACAACGCAGACAAAACGGTTCCCCGCAGCGACCTGGGAGTCCAAGATGCATCCAGACATCATCCCCATGGTGTTCCCGACCCATTTCGGTGGTGTTTCTGTCACTTTCTGACATTTTCCAATGGACTAGGCACGTCTTCAGAGCAGGGGGTGCCTGGTTGTCTCCCATTGACTTCCATTATACTTGGTTGCTCGGCCGAGCGCACGAATATCGCGAAGTGTTCGGGCCGAACACCCAAATACTTTGGTGCTCGCTCATCACTAGTATTCACTGTTTAAGGGTCCATTCAGACGTCCGTAGAATGGGTCCGCATCCGTTCCGCAATTATGTGGAACGGGTGTGGACCCATTCATTCTCTATGGGGTCGGAAGAGATGCGGATAGCACACATTGCGCTGTCGGCATCTGCATTTCCAGAGCGCGGCCCCGATCTTCTGATCCGCAGCTACGGAAAAAAATAGAGCAATAATAGGCATTTCTATGGGGGTGCCGGCCGGGTGTATTGCGGATCCGCAGTTTACAGATCCGCAATGCACTACGGACGTCTGAATGGAGCCTAAGGCTGATGGAGACTTTACTGCAGTGAGAGGGACATCGCTGGTACAGCTTTCACTCTTGGACACGGTTTGGCCCACTGCTTCCCAATCCTGCACCCTTCAGCCTGGGAACTACAGACACGCTTGCAACAACCGTATTGCTAGCCTTAGATTCTGCAGAGAAAGACTGGAAAGATAGCTGGAAGGAGTACTACAACTCCTATCGTTACTTAAATCCATACATCCCTATTTGGGGAGATGTGCACTGAGAAGTGTTTGGAACTGTGTTTGATACCATAGAATGTACTACAACTCCAATTCTATACTTCAGTAAAGAGAGACTCATCTATTTTCTACATCTCGTCTGGTTACTGACTCCAGCACCGTCCGCCGCCTGCAGCACCTATATCTCCTGCCTTCCACCCACAAAAAAACAACGGCACCTCTGCGGTATGCCAGACCTTGCGGGGGAATTATGTGTGAGGTCACGGTGTGAGCAGTAGGTGGGCCGAGGTAAGTACAGTTCTGGTTACTCACGGTTACGTCGTCCCTGGGCAGGCTCGCATAAGTGATGAGGAGAACGGCACAGGAATTCTCTGGGGCACACTCTGATGTAAGGGACACCGGCCAGATGGTGGTTTGAGGTGCCCTTGGTGGTCTGTATTAATGTGGCAGTGGCAAGGTCCCTTGTAGTTGTGACGCCAGTACCTTTTGTATGGAACCATTTACTATAGTGTTAATAGAGGAACTTGAGACTGAGGCAAGCAGGATGAAACTCAAAGTGGAACTTTACTGAAGATGACTTCTGATAACAGTACAGAGATAGCACTGCTGCAGGTCCTCTGCTGACGGGTGCAAATGTCCCTCTCTAGATATTAAATATAAGGAAGTTGTAGCCTTACTGATAGAGGACTTCAGGAATGGTCCTGGTGATCCTGGTTCAGGCTCGTGAAGTTGCCAAAGGCTGGTAAATCCTTCACAGTGGAGTCCAAAGGTCCTAAAGCACTAATAAGATGCGTCCATAACCCTTTGGGGGCCTCCTTTCCTTAGTGTTTTCTGAGTAGATAAAGCACTTCAGCTCCGGGCTGAGATATATAACTGAGGGATGGAGATAACAGACTGCATACACTGCTAGGCTGTGCCCAACTGCAACTCTAGTCTCAACAGGAAGCTGTGCGCACTAGCTAAGCCTGAGCTGAACTATATATATGGGAGGTGTTATCGCCCCCTAGTGGTGAGCTCAGTGTAAATGGATTCTAATGCACCTGTTAGCAGAGATTATGCACAAGGACACATTGCAGCATACAAACAGGCTGTATAAGGCATAAAAAGTAAAATACAACAACTTTGCAGTACCCATGAGGATAGTTGGATGCTGCACCCCAACATCAGGGTATGCCCTAATGCTGCCCTGGCTCTAGGGAACAATGGTGCAAAAACTGGCACTGTGAATAACTGTTGCAGCCAGAGACACTACCACTCCCATCCTCCGCTCCACTCTTCTGGGGCTTGCATCAAATATACCTGACACAAAAAGCACAGGGAATGAAAAAGAATGTTGGCAGCACAGTGCGAACAGGAGACATGTGGAGAGGACTGCACATCAGGGAGATCAGAGGACAATCCCGCAGGCTGTGTGTCTGTAACTGATCTAGACCACAGTCAGACCACAGGACTGGGGTTCACATTGTGACAGTATACTGGTAACTGACGTCTGTCACCTTTTCGTGGCTGTCGCCATCTTCTCCGGCTGCTGGATCTTGTTTCTGCCAGTCTGGTATAGAAGTGTCCCAGGTGACATGAAGTGTTATTACGGCTCCAGCTGTAACACTGAGGGATAAATATAACGTCTCAGCTACGAGAAGCTCCGATCATCATCATTACCTGATCATCCAGAGAAGCAGCGACCGAGGAGGAGAAGACTGAGAAGACACCGGGCACCATGTCCAGGGGTAAGTGGGGACAATCCATCAACTGCAGACCCTCAGCCTGTGTCTTACTGTCTGCAGCCCTGTCTCTTATCCTTCTCTTCTGTCTCTTCTCCCTCTTGTCTGTCTCTTACCCTTCTCTTCTGTCTCTTCTCCCTCTTGTCTGTCTCTTATTCTTCCCTCCTGTCTCTTCTCCCTCTTGTCTGTCTCTTATCCTTCCCTTCTGTCTCTTCTCCCTCTTGTCTGTCTCTTATCCTTCTCTTCTGTCTCTTCTCCCTCTTGTCTGTCTCTTGTCCTTTACTTCTGTCTCTTCTCCCTCTTGTATGTCTCTTATCCTTCCCTTCTGTCTCTTCTCCCTCTTGTCTGTCTCTTATCCTTCCCTTCTGTCTCTTCTCCCTCTTGTCTGTCTCTTATCCTTTTCTTCTGTCTCTTCCCCCTCTTGTCTGTCTCTTATCCTTCCCTTCTGTCTCTTCTCCCTCTTGTCTGTCTCTTATCCTTCCCTTCTGTCTCTTCTCCCTCTTGTCTGTCTCTTATCCTTCCCTTCTGTCTTTTCTCCCTCTTGTCTGTCTCTTATCCTTGCCTTATGTCTCTTCTCCCTCTTGTCTGTCTCTTATTCTTACCTTCTGTCTTTTCTCCCTCTTGTCTGTCTCTTATCCTTCCCTTCTGTCTCTTCTCCCTCTTGTCTGTCTCTTATTCTTCTCCTTCTGACTCTTCTCCCTCTTGTCTGTCTCTTATTCTTCCCTTCTGTCTCTTCTCCCTCTTGTCTGTCTCTTATCCTTCCCTTCTGTCTCTTCTCCCTCTTGTCTGTCTCTTATCCTTCCCTTCTGTCTCTTCTCCCTCTTGTCTGTCTCTTATCCTTCCCTTCTGTCTCTTCTCCCTCTTGTCTGTCTCTTATCCTTCACTTCTGTCTCTTTTCCCTCTTGTCTGTCTCTTATCCTTCCCTTCTGTCTCTTCTGCCTCTTTCTGTCCCTTTTCCTTCCCTTCTGTCTCTTCTCCCTCTTGTCTGTCTCTTATGCTTCCCTTCTGTCTCTTCTCCCTCTTGTCTGTCTCTTATCCTTACCTTCTGTCTCTTCTCCCTCTTGTCTGTCTCGTATCCTTCCCTTCTGACTCTTCTACCTCTTGTCTGTCTTTTATCCTTCCCTTCTGTCTCTTCTCCCTCTTGTCTGTCTCTTATCCTTCCCTCCTGTCTCCTGTCCCCTCAGCCTCCTGACATTTTATTCTAGTGACCCGATGTGTTTCTTGCAGGGTCTCATTCTCCGATGTCTCATCCCCGGCTGCCTGTCTTCTGCCTCGGGCTGTTTGTCCTGAAATCTCTACAGGTATAAGAATTATAATATTACTGGGAAAGGGTCGTAATGGCCGTGATTGTAAATAACTCCGATCCTGACCGTGTAAACCCCTCGATGCCGAAACTGCTATTAACAATGGCATCTAAGTGGTTAAACGTGGAGAACGCTCCGTCTGTCACCTCATCAGCCCCCCTGCAATGTGATTACGGGGTCCCAGTAGGTTTGATGGCAGCTAGAGGCCCCAATGTCTACAGTATGGACAGGCCTAGTATGACAGACAGTGATACACGGCAGTACAGAAGTATTGCAGTCTGTTATATGAATGATCAAAAGGCTAAAAAAAATGCTAAAATACAAAAGATAAAACCTCTAATGGTGCCCATAAACCCTCAGTAGCTGTTGGACTGTTTCCCGGGAGGGGGGGTAATGTCATAAATTGAATCTCTCTGTGACAATGGCCACACCCATCTGTGTCCCAGCCAAGCTCTTGAACCAATCCCTGCTTACCTCGTTTGCATAGCCAATCAGAGGGAGTTTTACAATTTACCAATTGAAAGAGGTGTTCCAACTGACAATATAAATATATGTGGGGCATTCAATAAAGATTTGTCAGTTTGAACTCACATACAGCCTGACTGGTGTTAGTTCTGTGAGAATTAAAACGTCACGAGCGGTCGTTTGAGGCCGGATCATCAACGGTGGAACCAGCAGATATTGTGGTCACATCAGGGAGTGCCGTGAGAGCAGAATAGAGCCAGCAGCGGCTCTTTACATTGGTGGCAGCGGTGGGATTGGCTCTCCAGTTACTGGGACACTCCAAATCACAACTAGGAATGACCAGCTACGCAGCCTGCAGGAGAGACACGCTGAAAGATTTACTTGAGAGCCGAGGAGGATTTCGCTGCAACAAAGAACAAATCCACCTTGATCAGTGAGTTAGCTGAGATGGATCAGAGGGATGGTGATGCTGGACCTCGGTCCGTGGAAGACTTGTTTCAGCAATGAGTTAGAGAGTGGTTGGCACTATATGGTGCCAACCCATCCGAGACCGCCATACAGAATGCCATCAGAGACATCCAGCTGCAGGATGAGCGGCAAGAGAGAGAACTAGAGCGACAAATTGGAGCAACAACATGAGTGGAGAATGGCGGAAATACGGCGATCAGAGACAGCACCTAGAGATACAGCAGCTGTCCGTAAGTTGCCCTTTCGCGCATTCAAATTATTTAAGGAAGGAGAGGAGGAAATAGAAGAGTTCCTCCAGGACTTTGAGAGATTGTGCCAGATACATAAAGTGCCATCCCAAGATCGGGTCGCCTTACTGGCGAGTAACCTAACTGGCAAAGCTGCGGATGCGTATCGGGCCATGGAGGATGAGGACGCCATAGATTATGATCGGGTAAAAGAAGCCCTGCTAGCCCGATTTGCCATTAACCCTGAAGCCAGCCGGATTAAGTTTCGAGAATCCCGGAAACAAGGCAACCTAACCTACGTGGAGTGGGCACATCGTCTGCAGCGGAACCTCAAGGGCTGGTTCCAGGGAAGCCATGCTCATACCATAGAGGACATCACCCAGCTAGTTCTCTTAGAGCAGTTCTTTGACCACACCCCTCTGATAGTACGGGATTGGGTGCGAGATAAGCGGTCACAGACGGTACAGCAAGCAGCGCCTTTGCCGATGAATATCTGGACTCTCGGAGATCCATTGGAGGCAAGCGCTATCCACTACCGCGGCCCAGTGTACCGACCTCGAGCCCAACTCCAGTATCTCAGTGGGCTGCCTCTAGACCCTTAGCCCGATCAAAACCTTCTACCGTACCTCAGTGCTATACATGTAATCAGACGGATCATCTGCAGCGTTATTGCCCTAACTGATCCCTGAGGTGCCAAGAGACTGCCCAGTTATCCAGGTCGGCGACTTATTGCCTCCAGAATGAGGCCAACCCTCTAGATGTTCAGGAAGAGTTTGGTGAGCTGTTCGAGGCTGATCCCGTCCAGGCCGCATCTGAAGATAATCGGCAGCACCATCGTCAGGCGGTATGGGTTAATGGGCAGCCGGCCCAGGAACTTCGTGATTCCGGGGCTACGATTACCCTTATTCAGCCTCACATGGTTCCTCAGTCGGCATGAACCAGCCAGACTGTGACAGTCATGTTAGCAGGGGGCAAGGTGCTGCGTTTATCCACCGCCAGAGTTCACCTAGATTGGGGCTCAGGGAAGCGACAAGTGCGAGTAGGGATACTCCGTGAGTTACCTGCGGAAGTACTTTTGGGGAACGACTTGGGGCATTTGACTTCTTCATTTGCACCAGAGACTGCAATGGCCATGACCACCCGACAACAAAGCCACCTACAAGGCAACTCCACTCCTATGGGGACCCAGGTAAGACCAAATCCTCATACGTTACCCCGACTTGACAACCCCATGTCCTGGGATTCTCCTTCTGATGTTTGGCAAGAAACCCGGAGAGACCCTACTTTAGCGTGCTATCGGGACAGGGCGGGCAAGGATCCAGGGGGGTTAGGGGAAGACAGAATAGAGTGGGAGGGAGGGCTTCTTTATCATTACACTGAAGGGGTGGGCAGTGGGAAGCGCGAGGGCCCCCACAAACAGCTAGTCGTACCCCAGAAGTACAGACAGGAGCTTCTGAGGCTGGCTCACGATATCCCCTTGGCCGGACATTTAGGGACAGCTAATACCTGGAGTCAGTTGTCTCGTGCTTTCTTCTGGCCTAGGTTACATGCAGAGGCACGAGAATACTGCCGGACCTATGAGACTTGCCAGAGGGTAGGAAAGGCGGGGGATCATCCAAAAGCCTCTCTGCGGATCATTAGGGAACCCTTTAGCCGGATAGCAGTAGACATTATTGTCCCACTTGCCCGCCCCAGTGCCACTGGGAAGAAGTATATTCTTACAGTGGTGGATTACGCCACCCGCTACCCAGAAGCTATTCCTCTATCCAATATCCAGGCTAACACGGTAGCTGATGCTTTATTGCGGGTGTTTACTAGGGTAGGATTTCCCCAGGAGATATTGTCTGATCAAGGAAATCAGTTCACGCCGAGCTGACCCAGCAGCTCTGGCGCCTCTGTGGTATTAAAACCCTCCAGAGCGCAACCTACCACCCCTAAACGAACGGGCTGTGCGAGAGATTTAACGGGACCCTAAAACAGCTACTTCGGGCCTTCGTGGAGAGTAGAAAGAATTGGGAGAAGTATCTTCCCCACCTACTGTTCGCCTACAGGGAGGTACCTCAAAAGTCCACAGGGTTTTCACCATTTGAGCTGTTGTATGGGCGAAGGGTTAGGGGACCCTTAGACTTAGTGAGGGCCCAGTGGGATGGGGGAGAGGATCCGAAGGCCTCCCCATCCTTAGTTACATCTTGAAACTAAGGGATTGACTGCGGGAACTTACCGAGCTAGTCCATGAGAATATGCAATTTGCCCAGAGTCAGCAGAAGGTTTGGTATGATTGATCTGCTCGGAATCGCACTTTTTGTGTCGGACAGAAGGTCCTAGTACTAAAACCCTTGAAGCAAAATAAATTACAGGCCTCCTGGCAGGGCCCCTATCAGGTGGTAAAACAGCTGTGCAGCACCACCTACGTGGTCGCCAGCTGTGCAGACACAAGAATTAAGAGGACATTCCACATCAATATGATGAAGGCCTATCACAAGAGGGCTGAGGCAGTAGCCGTCATATGCGCTCCTACCACCGGGGACTCTGAATACCTGCCGATGCTGGAGCTTCCTGCAATCAGTAACCGTTCTGGGAGGGTGGAAGATGTTCAGTTAGGAGATGGGTTAGGACCCCAGGAACAAGAACAGGTCAGGGAATTACTCCAGGACCGGAAAGAGATGTTCTCAACACTCCCTGGATACACTCACTTGGCAGTGCACAAGGTGGAGACCCTCGGGCAGAAGCCCCTGAGACAATCAGCCTATAGGATTCCCGGAGCTGTGCAAGAAGGGATGAGAGCAGAGATTAGGGAGATGCTTGAGTTAGGGGTGATTGAACCATCAGCAAGCCCCTGGGCTTCCCCTGTAGTATTAGTTCCAAAACGGGATGGAACGACCCGATTTTGTGTGGACTATAGGCGACTGAATGACTGTATTGTGACAGACGCCTACCCCATGCCCCGAGTGGACGAATTGTTGGACAACATTGCTCAGGGACAGCCGGGTACTACAGAAAGTTTGTTCTCCGCTATAGTGACATAGCCAAACCACTGACGGACCTAACCAAAAATAATCTCCCTAGACAGATTCTGTGGTCCCCAGAGTGCGAAACAGCATTTCAACAGTTGAAAACCACCCTAACACAAGCTCCCATACTGGCGGCACCCGATCCTAACAAACGCTTTGTCGTATATACAGACGCCTCCATGTTCGGACTGCGAGCCGTACTAAGTCAAGTTGGTGACGTCGGGAAGGAGCACCTGGTGGCGTATCTCAGTCACAAGTTGTTACCCCGTGAAGTTGGATATGCTGCCGTGGAAAAAGAATGTTTGGCTTTAGTCTGGGCTTTAAAGAAATTGCAGCCCTACGTGTATGGACGCTATTTTACCATCATGATGGACCACAATCCCTTGATATGGCTAAACCGGGTGGCGGGAGAGAATGGCCGATTACTAAGGTGGAGCCTGGCTTTGGAACCCTACAATTTCACCATACAATATCAGCTAGGGCCTCAAAATGGGAATGCGGATGGATTATCCTGGCAAACGGACCTGGGATCTTAAGACTACTTTTCCAACATCCTCGAGTTGACCCGGTGAGGGTCCCACTGTGGCTGTTGGACTGTTTCCCGGGAGGGGGGGTAATGTCATAAATTGAATCTCTCTGTGACAATGGCCACACCCATCTGCCTCCCAGCCAAGCTCTTGAACTAATCCCTGCTTACCTCATTTGCATAGCCAATCAGAGGGGGTTTTACAATTTACCAATTGAAAGAGGTGTTCCAACTGTCAATATAAATATATGTGATGCATTCAATAAAGAATTGTGTCAGTTTGTACTCACATACAGCCTGACTGGTGTTAGTTCTGTGAGAATTAAAACTACACGAGCGGTCGTTTGAGGTCGGATCATCAATAGCGGAACCAGCAGATATTGTGGTCACATCAGGGAGTGCAGTGAGAGCAGAATAGAGCAAGCAGGGGCTCGTTACAGTGCCCATAAACCCTTAGTAGCTGTTGGCTGAGCGATCGTTCCTCTGACAGTCATCTCTCCTAACTCCCCCATATACAGTCGTGGCCAAAAGTTTTAAGAATTAAATAAATATTGGAAATTGGAAAAGTTGCTGCTTAAGTTTTTATAATAGCAATTTGCATATACTCCAGAATGTTATGAAGAGGGATCAGATGAATTGCATAGTCCTTATTTGCCATGAAAATGAACTTAATCTCCCAAAAACCTTTCCACTGCATTTCATTGCTGTCATTAAAGGACCTGCTGAGATCATTTCAGTAATCGTCTTGTTAACTCAGGTGAGAATGTTGACGAGCACAAGGCTGGAGATCATTATGTCAGGCTGATTGGGTTAAAATGGCAGACTTGACCTGTTAAAAGGAGGGTGATGCTTGAAATCATTGTTCTTCCATTGTTAACCATGGTGACCTGCAAAGAAACGCGTGCAGCCATCATTGTGTTGCATAAAAATGGCTTCACAGGCAAGGATATTGTGGCTACTAAGATTGCACCTCAATCAAACATTTATAGGATCATCAAGAACTTCAAGGAAAGAGGTTCAATTCTTGTTAAGAAGGCTTCAGGGCGTCCAAGAAAGTCCAGCAAGCACCAGGATCATCTCCTAAAGAGGATTCAGCTGCGGGATCGGCGTGCCACCAGTGCAGAGCTTGCTCAGGAATGGCAGCAGGCAGGTGTGAGCGCATCTGCACGCACAGTGAGGCGAAGACTTTTGGAAGATGGCCTGGTGTCAAGAAGGGCATCAAAGAAGCCACTTCTCTCCCAAAAAACCATCAGGGACAGATTGATCTTCTGCAGAAAATATGGTGAATGGACTGCTGAGGACTGGGGAAAGTCATATTCTCCGATGAAGCCTCTTTCCGATTGTTTGGGGCATCAGGAAAAAGGCTTGTCCGGAGAAGAAAAGGTGAGCGCTACCATCAGTCCTGTGTCATGCCAACAGTAAAGCATCCTGAGACCATTCATGTGTGGGGTTGCTTCTCATCCAAGGGAGTGGGCTCACACAATTTTGCCCAAAAACACAGCCATGAATAAAGAATGGTACCAAAACACCCTCCAACACCAACTTCTTCCAACAATCCAACAACAGTTTGGTGAAAAACAATGCATTTTCCAGCACAATGGAGCACTGTGCCATAAGGCAAAAGTGATAACTAAGTTGGCTCGGGGATCAAAACGTTGACATTTTGGATCCATGGCCTGGAAACGCCCCAGATCTTAATCCCATTGAGAACTTGTGGTCAATCCTCAAGAGGCGTGTGGACAAATAAAAACCCACTAATTCTGACAAACTCCAAGAAGTGATTATGAAAGAATGCTATCAGTCAGGAATTGGCCCAGAAGTTGATTGAGAGCATGCCCAGTCGAATTGCAGAGGTCCTGAAAAAGAAGAGCCAACACTGCAAATACTGACTCTGCATAAATGTCATGTAATTGTCGATAAAAGCCTTTGAAACGTATGAAGTGCGAGTAATTATATTTCACTACATCACAGAAACAACTGAAAAAAAGATCTAAAAGCAGTTTAGCAGCAAACTTTGCGAAAACTAATATTTGTGTAATTCTCAAAACTTTTGGCCACGACTGTATATACACTCTCAGTTCAGCTGAATGTCTATGTGCTCCCAATGAGGAGAAAGCCGCAGCTATATACAAATGCTCTTATACATCAATGGGCAAAAATTCCCACAGACAGACTCCAAAAACTTGTAGAAAGCCTTCATAGAAGAGCAAAGGATGAAGCAGCTCCATAGTAATGCTTCTGAGAGGGATGTGACGGCAGCTCCTGTCGGTGTAATGTGTAGGTGTCCCTATACTCCTCCCCATATAGTGCATGGAAGCTTGTGGTGGCCATCATAATTATGGAGACATGACGGTACAGGAAGAACATTATACACTTCTTATCAGAGGGCACCTCCCTATGAATGAGAAGGACGCTGATATCTCCTAATAGTGATCTCATGAGCCGACACAACATTGTGCGAACTAGAAACGGATTTCAGCTTGAATCCAAGGCTGCAAATGTGGAAACATTTCTACCTTTACTGACTGTGACATTACAGAGAGAAGATACTCTGGGACGGCTCTGGTTTAGAATAAATACAAAATCTTATAACACATTTTAGGGATTTTAAACAGGTTTAATGGATATTTCAACAGGGGAGCATCTAGCCTTTCTGCTGCCTGAGGCAAAAATTGAAACGGCAGATCTACAAAACATACAGGGTAATACAGCGCCACATACCGCCTCCGTCCAGTGATGTCTCCTCTGATGTACATGTTCTCTGTCCTCAGCTTCTCCATTCAGACCAGACCACCATGATGATTTCTTTCACTCATCTCTTCAATCTGCAGAGTTTGACAAACATTGAGTTTGACATCTTAGTTTCCTACTTTTCCATCTTCCTCCCACCTTCTCAACACCCTATTTTCCCCCCCCATACTGTGTCTGCTGTGCCCCCCAGTACTATTCTGCAGAAACAGCCCCATGAAAATACTGCCTTCAGTAATTATTGACACACAGTGTCCTAAAAAATAACTGTGCCCAGGAAATAGTGCCCCAACACTAATAGTGTAAACATAATGTCCCCCCAAAATAATTGTGCTAAGCTGATACGGTGCCAGGGTACCCCCACAGTAACAGTGCTCCCCAAAGTACCACCAATAGAAATAATTATCTGCCAGAGTGCACTTAGTGTTAACAGTACCCCAAATAGTAATAATGTCCCTCATTGTGCCCCAGAAGTAATAATGCCCCCTGTTACGGTTACTCCCCGGCTAGCTGGGAGCTGGACCGCTTGGATAGTCTGGATCTCTGCTTAGGGAGAGAGAGAGGAGCCGCTTCGTCTCGGTATCCAGAAGGATCCTGTAAATGTAGAACAATCCCGGTAATGATCTTTCAGCTAGGATAATCTTTCCCCCCTCCACAAACGAGTCGAGGCTGCGATTTGAAGGTTAAGCAAGACTGATGTTTATTGACCCGGGGCCTTCTTTTATGCAATCCTGCCCTGGGAAGGGCTACATTTACATGATTACCACAATACACAATTACATGTCTGGGACAGCCCCCACGTCTCCTCCCCTCAGATAAGCCTTTAACATAATCAACCCACACACAATGTTACCCAAGTTCTGGATGTACCCCAAAACCAGGGGGTACATCTTTACATTCGGTATCCTCAGACAGTCCTGGTGTAGGGGAACAACATATCCAAAATCCGGCTCCGTCGGTCCAAGGGTTCGGGAGTTACGGGTCCCTGAAGTCCTGACCGACCGCACACAGTGTAATTAACAGTTTTGTAACAGTGTAACTAACAGTTTTGTAACAGTGCTCCCTTTTTGTGGAACACTCTGGCAGACACTGTCTGACCCCTTTTCGGGGCAGACTAAGGCTGTCCAGACCGCGGGTTATGCTGGGCTGAGGTCTGTTTGTCTGGACAACCCGTCAGCGTTGCCATTCTGTTTCCCAGGTCTGTAGGTAATGGTGAAGTTGAAGGGTTGTAATGACAGACTCCAACGTAAAAGTCTGCCGTTATCCCCCGAGACCCGGTTTAGCCACACCAACGGGTTATGGTCAGTAACCAGAGTGAACTCTTGTCCATACAAATAGGGAGTCAATTTCTTTAGTGCCCACACCAAAGCCAAACACTCTTTTTCTACCGCTGCATAGCTGACTTCGCGTGGCAGGAGCTTACGGCTGATGTAGACAACTGGGTGCTCCCCTCCGTCTTCGCCTACTTGGCTGAGGACAGCTCCCAGCCCGAACATGGAAGCGTCTGTATGGACGATAAAACGTTTGTTAAGGGCTGGGGCCGCCAAGACGGGAGCGTTGACAAGAGCAAGTTTGAGAGCTTGGAAAGCCGTTTCACAGTGGGGAGACCACAAGACCTGTCGAGGTAAGTTTTTCTTGGTCAGGTCAGTCAGGGGTTTGGCAAGTGTGCTGTAGTCTGGTACAAACCGTCTGTAGTACCCTGCTGTGCCCAGGAATGCTAGGACCTGAGTCTTAGTGGTGGGGGTGGGCCAATTGGCAACAGCTTCTATCTTGGCCGGCTCTGGTCGCTGTTTCCCACACCCCACCCGATGACCCAGGTACTGTACCTCGGCCATCCCAAAGTGGCATTTTTCTGGCTTCAGAGTCAGGCCCGCAGTCCGGATCTGATCCAGAACCATTCCTACGTGAGCTAAGTGGTCCCCCCAGGACTCACTGTGGATCGCTATGTCGTCCAGGTATGCGCAAGCAAAACTCTGGAAGCCATCCAGGAGCCTATCAACCAAGCGCTGGAATGTAGCTGGGGCATTCTTCATCCCAAACGGCATTACCTTAAAATGATATAAGCCGAACGGGGTGACGAATGCTGACTTGGGGACAGCCTCCTGGGCCAGGGGAATCTGCCAATAACCCTTGCAGAGGTCGATGGTGGTCAGATAATTTCCCCTGGCTATACGATCGAGTAGCTCGTCTACCCTGGGCATAGGGTAAGCGTCCGTCACTGTCTTTTCATTGAGCCTCCGATAGTCTACGCAAAACCGGGTTGTACCATCTTTCTTGGGCACCAGGACCACTGGAGAAGCCCAGGGACTATCGGAGGGCTCAATTACCTTGAGTTGGAGCATCTCATCGATCTCCTTCTTCATCTCTGCCCTAACTGCCTCGGGGATTCGGTAAGAAGCCTGGCGTAAAGGAGCTTGTCCCGGGGTATCTACCTGGTGGGTGGTTAAGGTAGTGTACCCTGGCTTCTGGGAGAAAGTGGGGCTTTTGGACTGCAGGAGTTGGTTAAGCTGCTCCCTTTCAGTGGGGCTAAGTCGGTCCCCTATCTTGACCTGAGCTACTATATCTGCGTGGGGACTTTTTTCTAACAGATCTGGAATGGGTAGACTGTCGGGGTCTTCCTGAGGGGGACAGCATATGGCCGTCACGTTCTCCGGCCGCTCAAGATATTCCTTGAGCATGTTCACATGGAATGTCTTTCTAAGATTGCTGTCATGGCAGCTAGCTATTACGTAGGTGGTGTCTCCCCTTTTCTCCACTATCTGATAGGGGCCCTGCCAGGACGCCTGTAATTTGTCTGTCTTAACTGGCTTAAGCACTAACACCTTTTGTCCTAGGGTAAAGATTCTCTTTCGGGCCCCCCGATCGTACCACACCTTCTGTCTTCTCTGGGCCGACTGGAGGTTAGCCTGCACTGATTTAGCTAATTGCTCCATTCGGTCCCTGAGTTCCAGCACGTACGGCACAATGGGGACACCGTCAGTCTCCATCTCTCCCTCCCAGTGCTCCCGGATCAGGTTTAGGGGTCCCCGTACTTTTCTTCCGTAGAGCAACTCGAAGGGCGAAAACCCGGTCGTTTCCTGGGGCACCTCCCGATAAGCAAATAGGAGGTGTGGCAGAAAACGCTCCCAGTCTCGGTATTCCTGAGTAAATGTTTTGAGCATTTGTTTGAGGGTCCCGTTGAACCTCTCACAAAGTCCGTTTGTCTGGGGGTGGTATGGAGAGCTCAGGAGGGACTTAATTTTGCAAACCTGCCAGAGTTGCTGAGTCAATTCGGCCGTAAATTGGGTGCCTCGGTCGGACAGGATTTCTTTCGGAAATCCTACCCGGGAAAACACCTGCACCAGCGCATTCGCTACCGTATCCGCTTGGATGTTGGATAGGGCGACAGCTTCCGGGTACCTGGTAGCGTAGTCCACTACGGTAAGAATGTAGCGCTTACCGGAGGGACTAGGGGTAGCCAGCGGTCCCACTAGGTCAATAGCAACCCTGCTGAAGGGTTCCTCCACAATGGGCATATTTACTAAATGAGCTTTAGGGTGATCGCCTCTCCTCCCTACTCGTTGGCACACATCGCAGGTCTTACAATAAGTCCTAACATCAGCGTGTACCCCTGGCCAAAAGAATGTGTGAGTAATACGGTGTAGTGTGCGGGTTACAGCTAGGTGGCCTGCCAAGGGAATGTCATGTCCTATCTTGAGTATTTCTCGACGGTATTTGTGGGGCACTACCAGCTGTCGCCTCTGCTGCTCCCTTTTCTCCGTCAAGCGATACAGCTTTCCCTTTTCCCATAAAAAGGTTTCGTTATCTGACCCGCTCCCTCCGGTCTCTGCTCGTTCCCGGTACTTTTGTAATGTCGGGTCAGTCTTAGACTCTGTCTCGAAAGCATCTGGGGTGTCCCAGGGTAGGGGACCTAACGGGTCAGTCGAGGTCGGGGTAGGTCTTACCTGTGTCTCCCGCACCGGTGATAGTTCTTGCTCCGTTCGGGCTTGGGCTCTGGTAGTCACTGGGTTTGCCTCGTTGTTGTCCACTGGAGCATAGGCAGAAGTCATGGGGCCCAAATCGTTGCCCAGTAGTACTTCGGCAGGTAAATTATCCATTATGCCCACGTTTACGGACCCCTTTCCCACTCCCCAATCAAGATGTACTTTAGCGGTCGGAATTTTGTACACATCCCCCCCCCGCCACTCTAACGGCCACAGTCTGCCCTGATCGCTTGTGCTCCGGCACCAAATGGCTCTGGACTAGTGTAATGGTAGCCCCCGTGTCTCTTAACCCCTCGGTAGATCGGCCCTCGAGCCATACCTTCTGCCGATGGTGCTGGCGGTTATCCGAAGCAGCATATACCGGATCTGCTTCGTGAAGTGGTCCCAAATATTCCTCCATAGGGGCTTCTTGGTTAACACAGAGCGCCCGGGCAGGACGAGATGACCCAGGGGGGTAATTATAATTCCGGGGGGTCTGGTGTGCATTAAGGGGGCAGCTAGCCATGAGGTGCCCTGGTTGCTTGCATCGGTAGCAGGTCGGTCTGGGGCGATCAGAGTTGTTACTCGGTGGTCCTGAGTACCGTGCGGGGCCCGCGGGCACCGAGGCTCGGAATTCAGTACGTGGTGGCGTGCGGTAAACATCTTTGTGTTCAACCCGTGCTGGGGCTCGGTAGTTCGTGGGTTCGTGTAGACGGGAGTCGTAATGTTCATCGGCCAATTTGGCTGCTTCTTCTAAGGTAGAGGGTCGTCTGTCTCGCAGCCATTCCTTCCCCTGCTGCTCCATGCCGTTATAAAAATGTTCTAAGAGAAATAATTGTAAAATTTCCTCACCAGTCACAGCTTTACTTCCGCTCATCCAGTGATTTGCCGCTCTCCGCATTCGGTGCGCCCATTCCATATGTGTGTCGTTAGGCTTCTTTCTCGTGCTACGAAATTGTCGGCGATACGTGTCAGGAGTTACAGCGTACCGCCGCAACAGTGTCTCTTTGACCAGCGCATACTGTGTCACTTCCTCAGCGCCCAGAGTCCGAAATGCTTCCAGAGCTCGCCCGGATAGTTTTCCAGACAATATCGTGGGCCACTCTCTGTTGGGAATCTGGTGCAGGGCACATTGCCTCTCGAAGTCCGCTAAATATTCATCAATTCCTGTCTCGCTCTCTAGGAAGGGTCTAAAAGCCGCATAGGGTATCTTTGGCCTCCCTGCGTTTCCGACAGGAACGATTACCTGCGGTGCTTCGGCATTGCGGTGTGCGGTCACTAGGCTGAGTTCGTGGGCTCGAGCCTTCCGTATATCCTCGTCCGCTTCTGCCATCAACTGCTGTACCAGTTCCATAGGTGGGTTCGGCCCGTATAGAGAGAGCCTCTCCCGAACAATCCTGGTCTTTTCGTCACTACTCGTGGTTGGGGTTTCTGCCATCGTGAAGCCCTGATCCAGTTCGGTTAGTTCTGCGATCAGTTCCCTTCTCGGACGGTTGCTGGCGTTCCCCCCTCTGCTTTCGAGTAAATCCTTCAAGGTCGCACGTTTCAATTTTTCGTAAGCGCTCTCCATCCGTTCAGTACCTCTCCTAGGAAATCCAGGACAATCCCACCGCTGCCATCCAAATGTTACGGTTACTCCCCGGCTAGCTGGGAGCTGGACCGCTTGGATAGTCTGGATCTCTGCTTAGGGAGAGAGAGAGGAGCCGCTTCGTCTCGGTATCCAGAAGGATCCTGTAAATGTAGAACAATCCCGGTAATGATCTTTCAGCTAGGATAATCTTTCCCCCCTCCACAAACGAGTCGAGGCTACGATTTGAAGGTTAAGCAAGACTGATGTTTATTGACCCGGGGCCTTCTTTTATGCAATCCTGCCCTGGGAAGGGCTACATTTACATGATTACCACAATACACAATTACATGTCTGGGACAGCCCCCACGTCTCCTCCCCTCAGATAAGCCTTTAACATAATCAACCCACACACAATGTTACCCAAGTTCTGGATGTACCCCAAAACCAGGGGGTACATCTTTACATTCGGTATCCTCAGACAGTCCTGGTGTAGGGGAACAACATATCCAAAATCCGTCTCCGTCGGTCCAAGGGTTCGGGAGTTACGGGTCCCTGAAGTCCTGACCGACCGCACACAGTGTAATTAACAGTTTTGTAACAGTGTAACTAACAGTTTTGTAACACCCCCATAGTGCTAATACTAGTGTTCATGTTCCCATTAGACCCCCAGAAGCAATAAAGCCCATCATAATACGGGGAAGGGGTGGGCATTGTGGTGAGCTTTAGTGTTACTGGGGATCTATGGGTAACATGAATACTAGTATTGGCACTATGGGGGAACATATAGGGGGATTAATATTACTGGGGGTAGTAGTATTCGTTCCCCTTATAATGTGTGCTAGTACAAAAAAAAAGCGTTATAATGTGTGCTAGTAGAGATACATCCCCCTTATAATGTGTCCCACAGGCCGGTTCGGCTGCACAGGGGCCCAGTGCGGGAGGGGGGCCCATGACAAGGTTCGTCAGCAGAGCAGCTGGAGACTTCCATTGTAGAACTGCTCATCTCTATATTCATCTGTATCTCCCTTAGAGATGAGTGAATTTATGAAAAGCTCGAATCGGTTGAGTTGTCGAATTTTACCCAAAAATTTGCTTCGTGATGAATAACTTTATCATGAAGCACATTTTTTGTAAGTAGCAGGTTCAATAACAGGGAGCTGCGATAGCGCCAACCCCCGTCATTGTACCCCTCAGAGGCCGCGTTCATACATGATGTCGGCATGGTGACATCAGACGTCACCACGCAAGGGATTTCGGCCAAGATCTTCCATCAAGATGGAGGCTGGCGGCCCGTCACAAGCAAATAGAGGAGGTAAGTATGCATTTTATTGATATTTACACTATTTCAGGTTAAATCGATTCACTAACACAAAGCACAAGGAAATTCATTTTTGAGGAGAATCAAATTTATCCTCAAATTCGGATCGAATTCCACTTCCTGGGATTCGTTCCGCTTATCTCTAGTCTCCGTCCTCAGGACAGCGATACAGATGGATGCTGCGGCGGGGGAGGGGAGGGGGCGTCTCCCTTCCCCGTTCCTCTGATAGGCTGCAGACCTAGTGCCTGTAGTCTATTAGAAGCCAGTACAGGCAGCATGATGACATCATCACACCGCCTGAGCCGTACAGCGCGGGACAGAGGACGGAAGAGGCCTGCATCTCATCCATGAAAGAGGCATGGAGGTAAGTATGCAAGTTTAATTTTTTTTTTTTTTACTAACACTATGCTGTTTTCCAGTATGGAGAAAGAGAAGAGGAGCACTATGGGGGCATCTGCTAGGGGGCATTATATAATGATACACATGGGTGGCACTATGGAAGGGGAAGGGCACTATGGGGGCATCTACTGGGGGGCCCTATGTAATAGAATTTTATACTGGCACTATGGCACTATATAGAGGAGGCTGAAGAAAGTGAGGTAGCTAGCTGGGTAACAGTTAGAAAGCGGGGTAGAGGGAAGAGTGCCAGGGAGGCTAGCCCTGATCTGACACACCCCAACAAGTTTGCACGTTTGGCAGATGAGGGGATGTCAGTCCAGGGACGGCACTGCAGCAGCCGGACACTTCCTCTGCCAGTCAGGGGAATGTAAGCTCCAGTAAGCAGGGGACCAGGAGAGCAGGGCAGACTGGTGCTGGCAGTGGGAGACTCCATTATTAGGGGAACAGATAGAGAAATCTGTCACAAAGACCGTGATCGCCGAACAGTGTGCTGTCTTCCTGGCGCTAGAGTTTGACACATCGCGGATCGGGTTGACAGATTACTGGGAGGGGCTGGAGAAGATCCAGCGGTCATGGTCCAGATCAGAACCAATGACAAAGTTAGGGGTAGGTGGAGAGTCCTTAAAAATGATTTCAGGGATTTAGGTCAAAAGCTTAGGGCAAGGACCTGTCACCGCCAGCATTCTGAGAAGGTCTGGCAGACGTTCTTCTGTACCTCTTGCATGATGTTCTTTGTTTTGGTTTCACTTTGTCATCTCCTTTCCTTCTCCCAGCTGTCACCTATTCACACTAATTGCCTCCCTTTATATTCCCTCCCATACTGCCTCACTTTGCGGTTTATACTACTTCCTGGATTGAAGTGATCACTGCTGGAGACTTCTGTTACTGCTGGTTCAGATAAGTCCTTTCTTGTATTGTCTTTCTTTGCTGGCTTGATTCTAGGTGACCCTGACTCCCTCCGTATTAAGTGCAGGGAGCCGGTGGTCGTGTCCCCTCACTATTATAGGGTTTTCAGGTGTCACACAGTCTAGGTACGAGGGCATGCAATCGTCTACTTTTGAGACCCTGTTATGTGCTTAGCAGTCAGGGTGAGCTCTTAGGGTTTTACAGGGGTCACCTTTATGCTCCTTAGTTTGGGATCAAGCCAGTCGGATGTTTATCCATAACTTCCAGCTATCTGCAATATCATCCGTGACATTATAAACCGCCATTACCGTCTTAAGCATGGATCCGGTTTCAGCCTTGATTGACCGCATGCAGGGTCTTTCACTGGAGGTAGCAGATCTCCGTAAAACTGTGTCTCAGTTTCAGGTGACCGGTTCTGCTTGCGTTCATGGAGTTTGTTCAGAGCCTAAGATCTCGCTTCCGGATACGTTCTCCGGGGTAGTGAGAATTTTGTTCGCTTTAGAGAGGCTTGCAAACTCCATTTTCGCCTACTTCCCCATTCCTCTGGTGATGAGGAGCAGAGGGTGGGGATCATCATCTCGCTGCTCAGGGATAACGCTCAGTCTTGGGCCTTTTCGCTGCTGGTGGGGGCACGGCCTCTCCGATCGGTGGATGAATTTTTTGTAGCCCTGGGGCAGATATATGATGACCCGGATCGTATTGCTCTGGCTGAATCTAAACTGCGTCTTTTATGCCAGGGTAAACAGTCCGCAGAGATATATTGTTCTGAATTTCGGAGATGGGCAGCTGATACTGGTTGGAACGATGCTGCACTCCGAAGTCAATTTTGCCATGGTCTTTCGGAGGGATTGAAAGATGCATTTGCGTTTCATGAGAGACCTGCCTCGTTGGACTCTGCCATGTCTCTAGCTGTCCGTATTGACAGGCGTCTTAGAGAAAGAGGAGAGACCACTCCTTCATGTCATATTCAGTCCAAGGACAGTGGAGCAGTCTCATTCAGTGCGCAGGGGCCTCAGTCTCTCTCAATCCCCTCTGAGCAGGAGGCCATGCAGCTGGGTTTGCTTGCCTCTGATAGTAGAGGATTCAGCTCTCAGAGGAGGGTTTGTTTCTCTTGTGGGGGAATAAATCATTTGGCTAATGTTTGCCCCTCTAGGAGATTCAGGGAGTTTTCTGAGGGTAATAAAGAAACAAAAAGAAAAAAAAAAACTCTAAAAACTTTCCATTTGCTACTATTGGCAAGGTTGATGCGGAAATTGAAGGTTTGCCGTTTGCTTGTAGTTCCCGTTTTGTCCTACCTGCCAGGGTGGCGCTAGATAGCAAGAACATTGTTTGTGAGATTTTTGTAGATAGTGGAGCAGCTGTCAATCTCATTGATAATCAATTTGCTATAACACATGGTTTCCAGGTATGCACTTTGGAAAAGGATATACCTGTTTTTGCTATCGATTCCGCTCCACTTTCTCAAAAATCGTTAAAGGGCATAGTTCACAATATCAGTTTGACTGTGGGTGATGCTCATGTTGAGGATATGTCATGTTTCGTCCTAAGCGGATTACCTACTCCTCTAGTGTTGGGGCTACCCTGGCTCACTAAACATAACCCCACCATTGATTGGCAAGCAAGGCAAATAAATGGTTGGAGTGACTTTTGCAGAGAGAATTGCCTCACGGCGTCTCTTTCAGAGGTTTCTACCAAGACTGTACCATCTTTTCTCTCTGAATTTTCGGATGTGTTTTCCGAGAGTGGTGTCCAGGAGCTGCCCCCTCACCGGGAGTACGATTGCCCTATTAATCTCATCCCAGGCGCCAAGCTGCCAAAATCTCGTTTATACAATCTCTCCCAACCTGAAAGAGTCGCTATGCGTACTTATATCTCTGAGAGCCTGAGAAAGGGACACATCCGACCCTCGAAGTCACCTGTTGCCGCTGTTTTTTTTTTGTTAAGAAAAAAGATGGTTCTTTAAGACCTTGTCTGGATTTCAGGGAGCTGAACTGTATCACAATTCGTGACCCATATCCGCTTCCTCTGATCCCGGACCTGTTTAACCAGATTGTTGGGGCTAAAGTTTTTTCTAAGTTGGATTTAAGAGGGGCATACAACCTAGTCAGGGTCAGGGAAGGGGACGAATGGAAGACAGCCTTCAATACCCCTGAGGGTCATTTCGAGAATTTGGTTATGCCATTTGGTTTAATGAATGCTCTGGCCGTCTTCCAACATTTTGTGGTGTATCTAGATGACATTTAGATTTTTTCTCCTGATTTCAAAACTCATAGGGACCACCTACGTCAGGTCTTGCTCATTCTGCGGGAGAATAAATTGTACGCTAAACTGGAAAAATGTGTGTTTGCGGTTCCGGAGATTTAATTTCTTGGTTTTCTTCTCTCCATTTCTGGTTTTCGCATGGACCCTGAGAAGGTTCACGCTGTGCTTGATTGGGAGCTTCCTGAGAATCAGAAGGCGCTGATGCGGTTTTTGGATTTTGCCAATTATTGCAGAAAGTTCATTTTGAATTATTCCTCTGTTGTTAAGCCACTCACTGATATGACTAAAAAGGGGTAGATTTTTCCTCCTGGTCGGTAGATGCGCTTAAGGCCTTTTCTAGTATCAAAGAGAGTTTTGCTTCCGCTCCCATTTTGGTACAACCTGATGTCTCTCTACCTTTTATTGTTGAGGTGGACGCCTCTGAGGTGGGTGTGGGTGCGGTCTTATCTCAGGGTCCCTCTCCTGCCAAATGGCGACCGTGTGCCTTTTTCTCAAGGAAACTCTCCTCCGCAGAGAGAAATTACGATGTGGGAGATAGGGAGTTGTTGGCCATCAAATTAGCTTTTGAGGAATGGCGCCATTGGCTAGAGGGAGCCAGACACCCTATTACCGTGTTTACCGACCATAAGAATCTGGCCTACTTGGAATCAGCCAAGCGTCTGAACCCGAGACAGGCCAGATGGTCTTTATTCTTTTCTAGGTTTAATTTTGTTGTCACGTTCCACCCTGGGGTTAAAAATGTGAAGGCTGATGCCCTGTCACGTTGTTTTCCGGGAGGGGGGAACTTTGAAGACCCGGGTCCCATTTTGGCTGAAGGGGTGGTCGTCTCTGCTCTTTATCCTGATTTGGAGGCAGAGGTTCAGGCAGCCCAGGCAGAGGCTCCTGATCTTTGTCCTCCTGGGAGGTTGTTTGTGCCTCTCGCTGTACGACACAAGGTTTTTAAGGAGCACCACGATACTGTCCTTGCTGGGCACCCGGGGAGTAGAGCCACAGTGGATCTCATTGCTCGGAGATTCTGGTGGCCGGCTCTTCGTACGACGGTTGAGGGTTTTCTGGCAGCCTGCGAGACCTGCGCTCGTGCCAAGGTCCCTCATTCATGGCCATTGGGTTCACCCCTCCCGTTACCCATTCCTTCCCGTCCTTGGACGCATCTGTCCATGGACTTCATTACGGACCTGCCTCGTTCCTCGGGGAAGGCTGTGATTCTGGCAGTAGTGGACCGTTTTAGCAAAATGGCGCATTTCATTCCCTTTCCTGGGTTACCCAATGCTAAGACGCTGGCGCAAGCATTTGTTGATCACATTGTAAAATTGCACGGTATGCCTTCAGACATTGCTTCTAAAAGGGGCACGCAATTTGTTTCCAGATTCTGGAAGGCTTTCTGTTCTCGCTTGGGGGTTCGGTTGTCGTTCTCTTCTGCTTTTCACCCGTAGTCGAATGGTCAGACCGAACGCGTCAATAAGAATCTGGAGACATATCTGCGCTGTTTTGTGGCAGAGAATCAGGAGGATTGGTGTTCTTTTTTGTCCCTTGCTGAGTTTGCTTTAAATAACCGTCGCCAGGAGTCCTCTGATAAGTCACCATTTTTTGGTGCATATGGGTTTCATCCGCAGTTTGGGACATTCTCTGGAGAGGGGTCTTCTGGTTTACCTGATGAGGAGAGATTTTCCTCGTCTTTGTCATTTATTTGGCAAAAGATTCAGGGTAATCTGAAGAGGATGAGTGAGAGATATAAGCGTGTGGCGGATAAGAGACGTGTGCCTGGTCCGGACCTGAATGTGGGTGATCTGGTGTGGTTGTCTACAAAGAATATCAAACTGAAGGTTCCCTCCTGGAAGTTGGGTCCTAAGTTTATTGGGCCTTACAAGATCTTGTCCGTCATCAATCCCGTTGCCTTCCGTCTTGATCTTCCTCAGACTTGGAAGATCCATAATGTTTTTCACAGGTCCCTATTAAAACCTTATGTCCAACCCACTGTACCCTCCTCTTTGCCTCCTCCTCCGATTGTTGTTGACGGTAATCTTGAATTTCAGGTCTCTAGGATTGTGGATTCTCGCATTATCCGCGGTTCTCTCCAGTACCTCGTTCATTGGGAGGGTTATGGTCCTGAGGAGAGGATGTGGGTCCCAGTGGCGGACATTAAGGCCACTCGTCTCATCAGGGCTTTCCATAGGTCCCATCCTGAGAAGGTGGGCTCTGAGTGTCCGGAGTCCACTCGTAGAGGGAGGGGTACTGTCACCGCCAGCTCTCTGAGAAGGTCTGGCAGACGTTCTTCTGTACCTCTTGCATGATGTTCTTTGTTTTGGTTTCACTTTGTCATCTCCTTTCCTTCTCCCAGCTGTCACCTATTCACACTAATTGCCTCCCTTTATATTCCCTCCCATACTGCCTCACTTTGCGGTTTATACTACTTCCTGGATTGAAGTGATCACTGCTGGAGACTTCTGTTACTGCTTGTTCAGATAAGTCCTTTCTTGTATTGTGTTTCTTTGCTGGCTTGATTCTAGGTGACCCTGACTCCCTCCGTATTAAGTGCAGGGAGCCGGTGGTCGTGTCCCCTCACTATTATAGGGTTTTCAGGTGTCACACAGTCTAGGTATGAGGGCATGCAATCGTCTACCTCTGAGACCCTTATATGTGCTTAGCAGTCAGGGTGAGCTCTTAGGGTTTTACAGGGGTCACCTTTATGCTCCTTAGTTTGGGATCAAGCCAGTCGGATGTTTATCCATAACTTCCAGCTATCTGCAATATCATCCGTGACAGGACCTCAAAGGTAGTATTTTCCGAAATACTACCTGTACCAGGGGCCACACAAGAAAGGCAGCAGGAGATTAGGGAGATTAACAAGTGGCTCAAGAACTGGTGTAGGAATGAGAGGTTTGGGTTTCTGGAGAACTGGACCGACTTTTCTATCAGCTACAGGCTAGACGAGGCGGCAAATCATAATGAGGTGGGTATTATGGGGGACTTCAACTACCCAGATATACACTGGAAAACTGAAACTTGTATATCTGCACCTAAATGGGGAAGGGGCAGCTGTGTTGGAGAAGATGGCTATAAGGTTGGAGGAGTGTTTAAACTAGGGACTGGGGGGAGGGAAATTACAGTATAGGAGGGGAAGATAGTGCAGATAGAGACCGGGGACAAGGTAGTGGGACTGGGGGAGGAATGGAAGGAGGGACTAGAACAGTTCAGAAGGAAAGGTATAGGGTAAAAAATATACATAAACCTCTCAAATGTATGTATACTAATGCCAGAAGCCTGACCAATAAAACTGGGGAACTGGAATTAGTGATGTGTGAGGAGGACTAAAACATAGTGGGAATAACTGAGACATGGCTGGATGATAGCTATGACTGGGCAGTTAATGTACAAGGTTACAATCTGTTTAGAAAGGATCATCAAAACTGGAGAGGGAGAGGGGTCTGCCTTTATGTAAAGTCCTGTCTAAAGCCCACACTCCGTGAAGATATAAGTGAGGGACATGAACATGTGGAGTCACTGTGGGTAGAGATACATGGAGCTAAAAACAATAATAAATTACTAATAGGAGTTTACTATAAACCACCTAATATACCAGAGTCCACAGAAAATCTACTACTAAATGAGATAGACAAGGTGGCAAATCATAATGAGGTGGGTATTATTGGGGGGACTTCAACTACCCAGATATAGACTGGGAAACTGAAACTTGTATATCTCATAAAGGAAACAGGTTCTTGGCAATAACCATAGACAATTACCTCTCGCAACTGGTTCAGGACCCGACTAGAGGGACGGCCATACTGGACTTAGTATTAACCAATAGGCCTGACAGAACAACAGACGTGCAGGTTGGGGGACACCTGGGAAATAGTGACCATAAAGTAATAACCTTCCAATTATCTTTCAAAAGAGCGTTTCTACAGGGAGGAACAAAAATACCAAACTTCAAAAAAGCTAAATTTAGCCAACTAAGAGAGGCCATAGGCCGAACTAACTGGGACAAAGTCCTCAAAAATAAAAATACAACCACAAAATGGGATATCTTTAAAAGCATCTTAAAATCTCATTGTGAGAGGTACATACTGTATGGGAATGGTTAAGGAACAAAAAAAAAACAATGTGGATAAACAGAACTGTAAAGAAAGCAATAAATGACAAAAAAAAGCATATAAATCACAAAAAAGGAGGATGGCATGAAAGCACTGAAAAGCTAAAAAGGAAAAAAATAGAACATGTAAAAAACAAATAAAAGCGGCTAAACTATAGACCAAGAGATTAATTGCCAAAGAGAGTAAAACTAACCCTAAAATGTTCTTCAATAATATAAATGTTAAAAAGTATAAATCTGAAGGTGTCGGCCCGTTAAAGAGTAACGAGGGGGGAGTCGCAGAGAGCGACGAGGAGAAAGCAAAGCTGTTAAATATTTTTTTCTCCAATGTATTCACTGAGGAAAATAAACTGTCAGATGACATGCAGAATGTAAAAATAAATTCCCCATTAAAAGTGTCCTGTCTGACCCAGGAAGAAGTACAACAGCGACTTAAAAAGATTAAAATAGACAAATCGCCAGGACCAGATGGCATACACCCCCGTATCCTAAGGGAATTAAGTAATATCATAGCCAGACCCTTATTTCTGATATTTGCAGATTCTATATTGACAGGGAATGTCCCACAGGATTGGCGCATGGCAAATGTGGTGCCAATATTCAAAAAGGGTCCAAAAACAGAGCCTGGAAACTATAGGCCGGTAAGTTTAACATCTGTTGTGGGTAAACTGTTTGAGGGTTTTCTGAGAGATACTATGTTAGAGCATCTCAACGGAAATAAGCAAATAACGCCATATCAGCATGGCTTCGTGAGGGATTGGTCATGCCAAACTAATTTAATCAGTTTCTATAAGTAGGTAAGTTCTAGACTTGACTGCGGCGAATCAATGGATGTCGTATATCTGGACTTCTCCAAAGCATTTGACACTGTACCACATAAAAGGTTAGTATATAAAATGAGAATGCTCGGACTGGGAGAAAACGTCTGTAAGTGGGTAAGTAACTGGCTGAGGGATAGAAAACAGAGGGTGGTTATTAGTGGTACACACTCAGATTGGGTCACTGTCACTAGTGGGGTACCTCAGGGGTCAGTACTGGAGGGGTCACTGTCACTAGTGGGGTACCTCAGGGGTCAGTATTGGGCCCTATTCTCTCCAATATATTTATTAATGATCTTGTAGAAGGCTTGCATAGTAAAGTATCAATTTTCGCAGATGACACTAAACTGTGTAAAGTAATTAACACTGAAGAGGACTGTATACTGTATATATACTACAGAGGACAGTATACTGTTTATATATATATATATATATATATATATAAAACAAAAAAGAAGATTCAGCGGCACCAGTACGTGTGTATATATATATATATATATATATATATATCAGAGGACAGTATACTACTACAGAGGGATCTGGACAGATTGGAGGCTTGGGCAGATAAGTGGCAGATGGGGTTTAACACTGACAAATGTAAAGTTATGCACATGGGAAGGAATAATGCAAGTCACCCGTACATACTAAATGGTAAAACACTCGGTAACACTGACATGGAAAAGGATCTAGGAATTTTAATAAACAGCAAACTAAGCTGCAAAAACCAGTGTCAGGCAGCTGCTGCCAAGGTCAATAAGATAATGGGTTGCATCAAAAGGGGCATAGATGGCGGTGATGAGAACATAGCCCTACCACTTTGCAAATAATTAGTCAGACCACACATGGAGTACTGTGTAAAGTTCTGGGCTCCTGTGAACAAGGCAGACATAGCAGAGCTGGAGAGATTCCAGAGGAGGGCAACTAAAGTAATAACTGGAATGGGGCAACTACAGGACCCTGAAAAATTATCAAAATTAGGGTTATTCACTTTAGATAAAAGACGACTGAGGGGAGATCTAATAACTATGTATAAATATATCAGGGGTCAGTACAGAGATCACTCCCATCATCTGTTTATCCCCAGGACTGTGACTGTGACGAGGGGACATCCTCTGCGTCTGGAGGAAAGAAGGTTTGTACACAAACATAGAAGGGGATTCTTTACGGTAAGAGCAGTGAGACTATGGACTCTTTACGGTAAGAGCAGTGAGACGATGGAGCTCTCTGCCTGAGGAGGTGGTGATGGTGAGTGCAATAAAGGAATTCAGGTGGAGCCTGGATGTATTTCTGGAGCGTAATAATATTACAGGCTATAGCTACTAGAGGGGGGTCGGGGATCCAGGGAGTTATTCTGATGCCTGATTGGAGTTGGGAAGGAATTTTTTATTCCCCTAAAGTGGGGAAAATTGGCTTCTACCTCACAGGTTTTTTTTTTGTCTTCCTCTGGATCAACTTGCAGGATGACAGGCCGAACTGGATGGACAAATGTCTTTTTTCGGCCTTATGTACTATGTCACTATGTCACTATGTTACTATGGAGAGGGGGAAGCACTATGGGGGCATCTACTGGGGGGCCCTATATATTAGAATTATATATGGCACACAAGGGGCACTATAGAGAAGGGGGGGATAACTATGAGGCATCAACTGGGGGGTATTATATACTGTCACAAATGGGGGTACTATGGAGAAGTGAGGGAGAGGAGCATTTTCTACTGTCACACATTATAAAGAGAATTATTATTATACTACTTGGGGCTTTATGGTGGTCTTTATTACAATTGGGGGTCTATGGGCAACATGAATACTAGTAAGGGCACTATAGGGGCATTGTTACTTCTGGGGCACAATGGGGGACATTATTGTTATTGCCAGCACTACACTAAGTGCACTTTGGCAGATAATTATTTCATTTTTGGGAGCACTATCACTGGGGGGCACCTGGCATCAGCTGAGCAAAATTATTTTGGGGGAATATTATGTTTACACTATCAGTGTCAGGGACACTATTTACTGGGCACAGTTATTTTTTAGGGCACTGTGCGCCAATAGTTATTGTAGGGGGCACTATCTGTGTGGTACTAGCATTTTCAGGGGGGCTGTTTCTGCAGTACAGTATTGGGGAGCACAGCGGACGCAGTATTGTGGGGGCAGGATGGGGTGTTCAGAAAGTGAGAGGATGATGGAAAAGTAGAAAACTAAGATGTCTGTTTGTCAAACAATGAAAAAAAATCATCATGGTGGTCTGGTCCAAATGGAGAAGATGAGGACAGAGAACATCTACATCAAAGTAGACGTCACTGGATGTCTTTGCACAGGGGCCTCTGCTGTCTGTGTCCACCCCTGGTGTGCCACCACAAGAAATGCCTTCACAGTGCACCCTCTTATAATGTGTGCCGGTACAAAAGGTCCCCTTTTAGTCCTCACAGTAGCACCAATGTCCCCATAGTGCTCCCCCAGTTATAATAATGCTTCCCCAGAGCAATAAGTTTTTATTTCTTGCTGATTTCTTCCCCCTCTGCTCCGTCTTTATCTCTTTAACTTATGTTTTTGGATTTTGCAGGTCTTCTGCATCGTTTCCCACTTGGGAATGTTTGAGGGTTCATTTGATGATCAATACATCGGATGCACTGACAAAATGGAGTCTATAGCTCCAGGATTACTGAGGAAGGAAAGAATGAAGACTCCTCACCTTAATGTTTACTGGAATATTGCATCTGCTTTATGGAAAAAAGAAAAACATTTGCTGGGACGTCTTCCTGACGGTTTTAAGGATGAATACGGGATTGCATTAATAGTCTTCTCATTTCAGGATTTCTCTGTTGGAAACCTTCTGATTACGGATATAAATATATATAGTAAAAATCCCAAGACTTTCAGGTTCCATTCACTTCATTTCTATATTACCAGAGCTTTCAATTTGCTTCAACCTGGGTGTGATGGGAAACCACTGTACACACAGAGGAGTTTCCCAGAGATTCTGCTTAAGCCGCCATCTGACCCTCAGGCCCCAGTAAGACTGGGATCCTATATTGATATCTATACTGACATTGGATTGGAAGAAAATAGAAACATGTCAGTATCCATTATCACCTGCTTCGGGGCGAAACTACTGAACTTCTCGTATCTTTCACGGAATGACATAGTGATTGTTCAACTTACTGAAGTGTTTCAGGTCACCGATTATAATGAGGAAAAGAAAAGTATCACTCTGCAGAGCACTCATAAAAAGTGCAGCTATTACAACTGTGCCTACCTGTGGGGTAAGTGACCAGGACGTAAGATCTACAATCCGTCAGCATCAGTCCATCACCCTGGCAACTAGTCCTACTGACAGTGGCTTCTTAGGGAGTAGGGACTTGGGGCCTATTGGCATTGCGCCCTGGCGTTATTTCCTTCCTGAAGGTGGGGTGTTTGTCCCTTTAATGACCAGGAAATTCATTTTTTTTTGTTTTTGTCTTTTACTCCCAGACTTCCCAAGGAGATAACTTTTTTATTTTTTTCATTCTCGTAGCCGTACGAGGGCTTGTTTTTTGCGGGACAAGATGCATTTTGTAATGGCACCATAAATGGTTGCATAAAATGTGGTGGGAAGTGGGAAAAAAAATTCCAAATAGGGTGGAATTATAAAAAAAAATTTAATGCCATTTCTTATGCGGTAAAACTGACCTCTAATTATTTCCTCTGCAATCTGTACTTTTCAATAATACCATTTTGGGCTGTGTATGACTTTTTGATCACTATTTATTTAAGATTTTTGCGGAAGGTGAAGCAAACAAAATACTGCAAATTTTGACTTTCGACTCTGTTTCGCCGTTTGCCGTATGGAAAAAATATTATATTTTGATAGTATGTTTTCGCACACGGCGATGCCTATGATGTGTATTTTATTTTATTGTTTACATATTTTTATTAACATTTTGGAGGAAAGGGGGGTGATTTAACTTTTTAGATTTTTTTTATAATTACAAACATTTTTACACCTTTTTATACTTCCCATAAGGAACTATAACAGCAGTCATCAGATTGCTTCTCTCAGACTCCTGCGCATTAGCATTAGGCCTCATGCACACGACCGTTATGTGCATCCGTGGCCGTTGTGCCGTTTTCTGTTTTTTTTCGCGGACCCATTGACTTTCAATGGGTCCGTGGAAAAATCGGAAAATGCACCATTTTGCAGCCGAGGCCGTGATCCGTGTATTCTGTCCGTCCAAAAAATATGACCTGTCCTATTTTTTTGACGGACAACGGTTCACGGACCCATTCAAGTCAATGGGTCCGTGAAAGAACACGGATGCACACTAGATTGGCATCCGTGTCCGTGATCCGTGGCCGTAGGTTGCTTTCATACAGACGGATCCGAAGATCCGTCTGCATAAAAGCTTTTTCTGATCTAAGTTTTCACTTCGTGAAAACTCATATCCGACAGTATATTCTAACACAGAAGCGTTCCCATGGTGATGGGGACGCTTCTAGTTAGAATACACTACAAACTTTGTACAAGACTGCCCCCTGCTGCCTGGCAGCACCCGATCTCTTACAGGGGGATATGATAGCACAATTAACCCCTTCAGGTGCGGCACCTAAAGGGGTTAATTGTACTATCATATTCCCCTGTAAGAGACCAGGGCTGCCAGGCAGCAGGGGGCAGAGCCCCCCCCTCCCCAGTTTGAATATCGTTGGTGGCACAGTGTGCGCCCCCCATCGGGCCCCCCCTTCCTCCCTTTAATGTTATAAATCGTTGGTGGCACAGTGTGCGCCCACCATCGCCCCCCCTCCCTCCCTCTATTGTAATAAATCGTTGGTGGCACAGTGTGCGCCCACCATCGGCCCCCCTCCCTCTATAGCAGTAACAACATTGGTGGCAGTGTGCGGCCTCCCATTCCCCCCCCCATCATTGGTGGCAGCGGAGTTCCGATCGGAGTCCCAATTTAATCGCTGGGGCTCCAATCGGTAACCATGGCAACCAGGAAGCTACTGCAGCCCTGGTTGCCATGGTTACTTAGCAAAAGTACAACAGTAGAAGATTCATACTTACCTGCTTGCTGCTGCGATGTCTGTGTCCGGCCGGGAGCTCCTCCTACTGGTAAGTGACAGTTCTTTAGCAATGCGCCGCACAGACCTGTCACTTACCAGTAGGAGGAGCTCCCGGCCGGACACAGACATCGCAGCAGCAAGCAGGTAAGTATGAATCTTCTACTGTTGTACTATTGCTAAGTAACCATGGCAACCAGGGCTGCAGTAGCTTCCTGGTTGCCATGGTTACCGATCGGAGCCCCAGCGATTAAACTGGGACTCCGATCGGAACTCCGCTGCCACCAATGATGGGGGGGGGGGGGAATGGGAGGCCGCACACTGCCACCAATGTTGTTACTGCTATAGAGGGACGGGGGCCGATGGGGGGCGCACACTGTGCCACCAACGATTTATTACAATAGAGGGAGGGAGGGGGGGGGCGATGGTGGGCACACACTGTGCCACCAAGATTTATTACAATAGAGGGAGGGAGGGGGGGGGCTATGGTGGGCGCACACTGTGCCACCAACGATTTCTAACATTAGAGGGAGGAAGGGGGTGCCCGATGGGGGGCGCACACTGTGCCACCAACGATATTCAAACTGGGGAGGGGGGGGTCTGCCCCCTGCTGCCTGGCAGCCCTGATCTCTTACAGGGGAATATGATAGTACAATTAACCCCTTTAGGTGCCGCACCTGAAGGGGTTAATTGTGCTATCATATCCCCCTGTAAGAGATCGGGTGCTGCCAGGCAGCAGGGGGCAGTCTTGTACAAAGTTTGTAGTGTATTCTAACTAGAAGCGTCCCCATCACCATGGGAACGCCTCTGTGTTAGAATATACTGTCGGATCTGAGTTTCACGAAGTAGCTCATATCCGACAGTATATTCTAACATAGAGGCGTTCCCATGGTGATGGGGACGCTTCAAGTTAAAATATACCATCGGATTGGAGAAAACTCCAATCCGATGGTATAAAAGAACTCCAGACTTTACATTGAAAGTCAATGGGGACGGATCCGTTTGAAATGGCACCATATTGTGTCAACATCAAACGGATCCATCCCCATTGACTTGCATTGTAATTCAGGACGGATCCGTTTGGCTCCGCACGGCCAGGCGGACGCCAAAACGACTTTTTTTTCATGTCCGTGGATCCTCCAAAAATCAAGGAAGACCCACGGACGAAAAAACGGTCACGGATCACGGACCTACGGACCCCGTTTTTGCGGACCGTGAAAATAAACTGTCGTGTGCATGAGGCCTTAGAGTAGATGAGAGGTTTACTATTAGGGATAAGCGAATTTCATGTTATAAAATGTCTTCACGCTTTGTTTGGTGGTAAAAGCAGAATTACGTTATGGATACCGTTACCACGGACCATAACGCAATTCTATGACTGAATGCCTTCAGAGGCAATCCGTTATTCATTCCATCATAATTGAAGTCTATGGCCTGTATAGCGGATCCGTCCTGTTTCCGTTATGCAGGAGAGGACTCGGGATCAGGAGAAGACTTCCCTGCATAACGGAAACGGGACAGATCTGTTATACAGGCCATAGACTTCTATTATGATGGAGTAAATAACGGATTGCCTCTAATGGCATTCAGTCATAGAATTGCGTTATGGTCCGTGGTAACGGAATCCATAACGCAATTCTGCTTTTACCATCAAACGAAGTGTGAACTAATCTCAAAATATGAAATTCGCTCATCTCTATTTACTATCTTCCTATAGAGCTCTGCCGCAGGCAGGGGCTCAATAGGAACTAATGTGCAGCAGGAGGACAGGGACTGCTGCACATACAGTCCGGCTCCTCTGAAACCCGATAAAGCATCTGAAGGGTTAAAAGTCTGCGAACTGCATTGGACAGTGGACATTAGTCCCGGGTGTCTTCAGTTTAAAACAGAAGACACCCGGTGGCTATGGTGCCTGCTGCACGCTCCAGCCTCATATTTACATGCTCGGCCGCCGACGTAAATTTATGCTGGGCGATCGGGAAAGGGTTAAACAGACAGCTGCAGGTCACAGTTTCTGTGTTTTGTTCTTCCTGCCTCACAAGCTTTGTTTGCTCTCTGGATTCTGGATTTCTGACGTGCAGCCTGTTTGTGACCGCTCCTCTGCTGACGTTGCCTCTGACATCAGGTTTAACCTATTACCTAGATTAAAGAGGTAAAAAAAAATCTGTGCTCCTACCCCTCACCATACATATGCCCCGATACCTGCTTTTCTTGACTATGCTTTCTTTCCCTTGTCTGGGCATCAGACTATCTGGACAGATCTGTTTACTTTCTTAGTTTTCCGTTTTGTTGAATAGGTAGCTTTATTGATAAAGCCTGGCTGCACTGCACAGTGATGAGTCACAGGCTTGCCCCACCCCCAACTAGTCAGTCTGCAGGAGCTCCGCCCACTACATGCTGCCATGTTACCACACCCATAATGAATCCTGCTAGTCTATTTCTCATTCAGTTTTAAATCCCATCACTGACCTTCCACAGGCTCTAAGAGTGAGATAAACTTAGGCACATCAAATCACAAGTGTATCTAATCTCATCATGTACGATACAGCCTTGGCCTATCATGTGTGATCCACATGTGATACGATCGTGATCAGCCTGGGGAACCCGGTGCATGTGCAGGACACAGTAATTTATGGTACAGCCGGTCTCCATCTGATCGGGGTGTAAACCGTGTACTGGGGTGGGCTCCCCAGGACACAGCGAAGCCACAGATGAGAAATGCGACACCGACACCAGCTTTATATGCAAGAATAGAAACTTTACTTTAACAGTGGTAATAAGTTATAACACAACAATATAAAGACACCCAGAATATCTTGTATTCCAGACTCCCTCCCCCAGTCAGTGTCCCTCTCCGCTGGACAGGCCTAGACCGGTGGCGCACACAACAGAGCCTACAAGTCGTGCTATGCCGCAAAAGGGGACAAACCTAGCCGGTGGAGGACACAGCAGAGCCTGCAAGTCGTTACCGCGCCGCAAAACAATTCGGTACAGTCTAGCAAAAATAGAACCCTATCTATCTAACTACTTGCAGACCTAAACTTGGTTTCTGGTACTGGAGTCACTGATGCAGCATAAAGCATAATCGAGTTCACTGACCTGAGTTCCTTCTGTATCAGAGGGTGGCTTTCACCGGGATGGCCACAAGTCCCTCTACACAAATGCGGCCTTGCCGAGGTAGATGATGTTTCACTACACAGCTCACAGCAACCTTCCTGGAAGCAATCCTTTCTCCAATAAGCAGGATCAAATAGTAAGCAGAGATCAGTCTCTCCTTTCCGCGACTACGATCACTTTCAGACTCCCTGCAGCCAGGATGTAATCGGATGGCCTCCTTCACACACAATCCTCCCAAGATGTCAGCACCTTCAGTTCCTGGTTCTCCTCACAAAAACAGCCTGCATGAGTCATCATCTATTTTACATTTTCAAATCCCAGAGTGTACTAGTTGTAACTGCGAAACAATGGCATCTATTGGCAGATATGCCAAATAACAATTATATACAAACTTTGAACAAAGAGAGCTGGCTTACAATCTCACATACCACCCCACTAAAGGTTGTTATCCACGGAAACTCCCCCGATACAAACTTATTCTGTGCATAGCGCTGTGGAGGCACACCAGAATTGGGCCTCGCTGACCTTCTCAGATTGAGGGGCTCAGAAATACTTGGGATGTCAGGCATATTTGACAAGAGAGGAGTTGTTAAATGCTCAGCATTACACCTGGGTGGCACACCTGCCACGGCCGGAACCTCCGTGTACACCTCGGCAGGGACAACCCACCACTCCTCCTCTTCCTCATCTGAGGGACTTTCCTCCATACTCTGAGCAGGAGGAGGCAGCTCCACCATTGCAACATATTACAGTGCAAGTTTCGTGAGGGTTCACCTGTCCCTACTGGCTCTACCTCATAGTCCGGAATAGCGGGGTCTACTCTTCTTTTTACCGTGTATGGAACCGCCTCCCACCATACATCCAACTTCCCAGATGGCCGTTTGGCTTTGATCATCACCCAGGGCATACCCATCTTTCTGCACTAGTCTTGGGTTAGGGAGTACCACCTGTCCCAGGCGCTCCTCCACAACCTTGTGAACCACTCTCAGATGGCGTTGGTGCTCCTGCACCCACGTGGTGGTACTTCTCGGTAAAGGCTCCATCGGGTTAGGCATGTGGAGATCTTCAATCTCCCGTCCGACTTCTCTAGACATGAGCATATGTGGAGAGTATCCGGTGGTACTGTGTACCCTGTTGTTATAGGCCCACATCAATTCTGATAGGTACAGGGGGCCACTGAGCTTTTTGGCTGACTGGAACTTGATGCGATATTGGTACTTAGAAAGGAGGGCCAACCATCTTTGCTCAAGTGCACCGAGCTTGGCATTCTCCAGATGTGCCAACGGGTTGTTGTCCGTCATCGCAGTCATTTGTGCAGCATCGACGGTCGGGATTTCGTGTTCGATGGCCATCTAGGCCATGATCTGTCGACCGTTCCACTCCGCTGTCAGGGTTTCCCTTGGATGGATTTCCACGGCATAGGTCCAGGCTGATCTCCTATCAGGCTGTAGCGTGAAGTCCCTTTTTCGAACGATACCCCCTTCGGACACATAAACTGTGGCCAGCAAGGTGTTTCCATGGACGGTTAACTCACAGTTCTCAACATTGCGGCAGCGTACAGGCACACATCCATCCTTTACAATAGCGAGGGTCCGGGCTACCAGCTGACGAGCCTGTGTTTCTTCCAGATAAGCGGAATCGATCAGGACCTCCAGTCCATTCAGTCGTCGTCCAGCCCCACCGGCAGCATCAATATTCACTCTTGTCTAGGTGGGATCTTCACCAGGGTCCTCCGTGCCACCCTTACATCTCCAATGGGCCGACCGGACATGTTACTCTTTTGCAGGCTACAGCTTCTAACCATCTGTTGTAAAAACTTCTGGGTAGGCCGGTGTGTGGTGGCCTGTTGCCAATACTTTGGCCCTTCTTTGGCATAGAGTTGATGGTCTAGGTCTCTCAGTACATTCATGCCCAAGGTCACCTCCATTCCTTTCCTGGATGAATGGTTCACCAGCACAACCCCCTTCTTGCCTATGTCTTGCCCAAACAGTCGGACCCACATCCAGACTATCCCTCGGACATCCATCTCTCTGTTATCAGCCGTCAGCCTGATGATGTTCCCGTCTTCGGGCTCCATCATATGCCTGAAGTGCCTCTCCAAGAACTCCAGAGGCATAAGGGTGCACTCCGATCCTGCATCAACTAGGCAGCAGACCTTCCGGCCTTCCAACTCGTCTTCTATAATGGGGCTTCTGGCATACAGATCATGTTCTTCACGCAGAGGGCTTAACTTCTGGTGCACCGCCGCAGGATGCCCAGCTAATGCAGTGGTCAGAAGTTTAACGTCGGCTTAGACGCTACCTGTTCTGGGCACTCTCTGGCCAAATGGCTGTACTATTAGCAAGTCCAACAGAGAGGCCCTCTTCTGACTGGCCCCCTCACCTGGGTAGCTCTGAGGGAAGTGGCACAAGGTGCAGGGATCATTTCCTTTAAGGTCTCCGATTCTTCAGACCCCGGCCGGTCCCTTGTAGTATGTGTGCTATTCATTACTCTCGCCGCTGCAGGTATGGGCTCTTACTGTCACAACCAGACAGCTGAGAAGCTCTGACAGAGGCCTTTCAGAACCTCCTCTTTGAGTTTCTGTGTTGTGGTATTCAGCTCCTCCTCTCCTTAGCCTCTCTCAGCTGTCATGTGTTGGACTAATTGCTTCCCTTTAAATTCTTCCCCAGAAGGCTTTTCTGGGCGGCTTATATTTCTTCCTGGAGTATGTGTGCTTGCCCATCTGGTTCTCCTCTCCTCTGCAAAGTTAAGTGTTAAACTGTTATCTGTTATTTTCTGTTTGCTGGATCCCAGGTGACCCTGACTCCCTCCGTGTCTGGTGTAGGGAGCCGGTGGTCGTGTCCCCTCACTATTGTAGGGTGCTCAGGGGTTATATAGTCAAGGTACGTGGATATGCATACCTCCACCATTCGGATCTATGCATAGGCTAAGCAGCCAGGGAAAGTGCCAGGTCTTCTACAGGGGTCTCCCTTTTGTTCCTTAGCTGTTGGATCCAGCGAGTCATTTATGCATGTTGTTTTGCCTTGTTACCTGTACACATTCCGTGACATTATAAGCCGCCAAAACCGTCTTAAGAATGGATCCGGTTTCACTTTTGGCTGAACGCCTCCAGGGTCTTTCATTGGATGTAGCTGACCTCCGTAAGACTTTTTCTCAGCTTCAAGTGACCGGTTCAGCTTGCGTTCATGGAGCTTGTTCTGAGCCTAAGATCTCGCTCCCGGATACGTTCTCCGGGGGTAGTGAGAATTTTGTGCGTTTTAGAGAGGCTTGCAAACTCCATTTTCGCCTTCTTCCCCTTTCCTCTGGAGATGAGGAACGGAGGGTGGGGATCATTATATCGCTGCTCAGAGGTAACGCTCAGTCCTGGGCCTTTTCGCTGCCGGAGGGGGCACGGCCTCTCCGTTCAGTGGATGAATTCTTTTTAGCCCTGGGTCAGATATATGATGATCCGGATCGTATTGCTCTGGCGGAGTCTAAACTACGTCTATTATGCCAGGGTAAACAATCCGCAGAAATATACTGCTCAGAATTTCGGAGATGGGCAGCTGATACTGGTTGGAATGATGCTGCACTCCGAAGTCAATTTTGCCATGGTCTTTCAGAGGGATTGAAAGATGCATTTGCCTTTCATGAAAGGCCTATTTCTTTGGACTCTGCTATGTCTCAGGCCGTTCGTATTGACAGGCGTCTTAGAGAGAGAGGAGAGATCTCTCCTTCCTGTCATACTCGGTCCCAGGACTGTGCAGCGGTCCCATTCTGTGCGCAGGGGTCTCAGTCGCTGTCAGCCCCTTCTGAGCAGGAGCCCATGCAGCTGGGGTTGATTGCTTCTGACAATAGAAGATTCAGCCCGCATGGGACGGTTTGTTTTTGTTGTGGAGGTATTAATCATTTGGCAAATACTTGTCCCTCTAGGAGATTCAGGCAGTTCTCTGGGTATAATAAAGAAACAAAGAGGAAAAAATCTTTGAAAAATGTTCCGTCTGTTACTATTGGCAGGGTTGAGGCGGAAATTGAAGGTTTTCCGTTTGCTTGTAGTTCCCGTTTTGTCCTGCCGGCTATGGTGGCGCTAGAGAGCAAGAACATTTTTTGTGAGATTTTTGTGGATAGTGGAGCAGCGGTCAATCTCATTGATAATCAATTTGCGATAACTCATGGTTTCCAGGTGTGCGCTTTGAGAAAGGATATTCCTGTTTTTGCTATCGATTCCGCTCCACTTTCTCAGAAATCATTAAAGGGCATAGTTCACAATATCCGTTTGATTGTGAGTGATGCTCATGTTGAGGATGTGTCATGTTTCGTCCTTAGCGGTTTGCCCACCCCTCTGGTGTTGGGGCTGCCCTGGCTCACTAAGCATAACCCCACCATTGATTGGCAAGCGAAGCAAATAAATGGTTGGAGTGACTTTTGCAGAGAGAATTGCCTCATGACATCTGTTTCTGAGGTTGCTACTAAGACTATACCATCTTTTCTCTCTGAATTTTCGGATGTCTTCTCTGAGAGTGGAGTTCAGGATTTGCCCCCGCACAGGGAGTACGATTGCCCTATTAATCTCATCCCAGATGCCAAGCTGCCTAAATCTCGTTTATACAATCTTTCCCAACCTGAGAGGATCGCTATGCGTGCTTATATCTCTGAGAGTCTGAGAAAAGGACACATACGACCCTCGAAGTCACCTGTTGCCGCTGGTTTTTTCTTTGTTAAGAAAAAAGATGGTTCTTTAAGACCTTGTCTGGATTTCAGGGAGCTGAACAATATCACAATTCGTGACCCTTATCCGCTTCCTCTGATCCCGGACCTATTTAACCAGGTTGTTGGGGCTAAAGTCTTTTCCAAATTAGATTTAAGAGGGGCATACAACCTGGTCAGGGTCAGAGAAGGGGACGAATGGAAGACGGCCTTCAATACCCCTGAGGGCCATTTTGAAAACTTGGTTATGCCTTTTGGTTTGATGAATGCCCCAGCCGTTTTTCAGCATTTCGTGAACAGCATTTTTTATCATTTGATGGGAAAATTAGTATTGGTGTATTTGGATGACATTTTGATTTTTTCTCCCGATTTCAAAACTCATAAGGAACATTTACGTCAGGTCTTGCTCATTCTGCGGGAGAATAAATTATATGCGAAACTGGAAAAATGTGTGTTTGCGGTTCCAGAAATTCAATTTCTGGGGTTTCTTCTCTCCGCTTCTGGTTTTCGCATGGACCCCGAGAAAGGTCCGCGCTGTGCTTGAGTGGGAGCTTCCTGAGAATCAAAAGGCGCTGATGCGTTTTTTGGGCTTTGCCAATTATTACAGGAAGTTCATTTTGAATTATTCTTCTATTGTTAAACCACTCACTGATATGACCAGAAAGGGGGTAGATTTTTCTTCTTGGTCAGTAGAGGCGCGTAAGGCTTTTTCTGATATCAAGGAGAGTTTTACTTCCGCTCCCATCTTGGTGCAACCTGATGTTTCGTTACCCTTCATAGTTGAGGTTGATGCTTCTGAGGTGGGTGTGGGGGCGGTCTTGTCTCAGGGTTCCTCTCCTGCCAATTGGCGACCATGTGCCTTTTTCTCAAGAAAACTCTCCTCCGCAGAGAGAAATTACGATGTGGGAGATAGGGAATTGTTGGCCATCAAGTTGGCTTTTGAGGAATGGCGCCATTGGCTAGAGGGAGCCAGACACCCTATTACCGTATTTACTGACCATAAAAATCTGGCCTACTTGGAGTCAGCCAAGCGTCTGAACCCGAGACAGGCCAGATGGTCGTTGTTCTTTTCTAGGTTTAATTTTGTTGTCACGTTCCGCCCTGGAGTTAAGAATGTGAAGGCAGATGCCCTGTCACGTTGTTTTCCGGGAGGCGGGAATTTTGAAGACCCGGGTCCCATTTTGGCTGAAGGTGTGGTGGTCTCTGCTCTTTTTTCTGAATTGGAGGCAGAGGTGCAGGCAGCCCAGTCAGAGGCTCCTGATCTTTGTCCTCCTGGGAGGTTGTTTGTGCCTCTCGCTTTAAGACACAAGATTTTTAAAGAACACCACGATACGGTCCTTGCTGGGCACCCGGGGGTAAGAGCCACACTGGATCTCATCGCTCGGAGATTCTGGTGGCCTGCGCTTCGTAAGTCGGTTGAGGGTTTTGTGGCAGCCTGCGAGACTTGCGCTCGTGCCAAAGTCCCTCATTCACGGCCATCAGGTCCTCTCCTTCCCTTACCCATTCCTTCCCGTCCTTGGACACATCTGTCCATGGACTTCATAACGGACCTGCCTAGTTCCTCGGGGAAGACTGTGATTCTGGTGGTGGTGGACCGTTTTAGCAAAATGGTGCATTTCATCCCTTTTCCTGGTTTGCCCAATGCTAAGACGCTGGCGCAGGCATTTGTTGATCACATTGTCAAATTACACGGTATTCCTTCAGACATAGTCTCTGATAGGGGCACGCAGTTTGTTTCCAGATTCTGGAAGGCTTTCTGTTCTCGCTTGGGGGTTCGGTTGTCATTCTCTTCTGCTTTCCACCCGCAGTCGAATGGTCAGACAGAGCGCGTCAATCAGAATCTGGAGACATATCTGCGTTGTTTTGTGGCGGAGAATCAAGAGGATTGGTGTTCTTTTTTGTCCCTTGCTGAGTTTGCTTTAAATAACCGTCGTCAGGAGTCCTCTGATAAGTCACCATTTTTTGGTGCATATGGGTTTCATCCACAGTTTGGGACTTTATCGGGAGAGGGGTCTTCTGGTTTACCTGATGAGGACAGATTCTCCTCGTCTTTGTCATCTATTTGGCAAAAGATTCAAGATAATCTAAAGAGCATGAGTGAGAGATATAAGCGTGTGGCTGATAAGAGACGTGTGCTTGGTCCGGACCTGAATGTTGGTGATCTGGTGTGGTTGTCTACCAAGAATATCAAATTGAAGGTTCCCTCCTGGAAGTTGGGTCCTAGGTTTATTGGGCCTTACAAAATCCTGTCTGTCATCAATCCTGTTGCATACCGTCTTGATCTTCCTCAGACTTGGAAGATCCATAATGTTTTTCATAAGTCCTTATTGAAACCTTATGTTTAACCCATTGTACCCTCGCCTTTGCCTCCTCCTCCGATTATGGTTGATGGGAATCTTGAATTTCAGGTCTCTGGGATTGTGGATTCTCGTCTTGTCCGCGGTTCTCTTCAGTACCTTGTTCACTGGGAGGGGTATGGTCCTGAGGAGAGGATGTGGGTCCCAGTGACGGACATTAAAGGCTCTCGTCTCATCAGGGCTTTCCATAGGTCCCATCCTGAGAAGGTGGGTTCTGAGTGTCCGGAGTCCACTCGTAGAGGGAGGGGTACTGTCACAACCAGACAGCTGAGAAGCTCTGACAGAGGCCTTTCAGAACCTCCTCTTTGAGTTTCTGTGTTGTGGTATTCAGCTCCTCCTCTCCTTAGCCTCTCTCAGCTGTCATGTGTTGGACTAATTGCTTCCCTTTAAATTCTTCCCCAGAAGGCTTTTCTGGGCGGCTTATATTTCTTCCTGGAGTGTGTGTGTGCATGCCCATCTGGTTCTCCTCTCCTCTGCAAAGTTAAGTGTTAAACTGTTATCTGTTATTTTCTGTTTGCTGGATCCCAGGTGACCCTGACTCCCTCCGTGTCTGGTGTAGGGAGCCGGTGGTCATGTCCCCTCACTATTGTAGGGTGCTCAGGGGTTATATAGTCAAGGTACGTGGATATGCATACCTCCACCATTCGGATCTATGCATAGGCTAAGCAGCCAGGGAAAGTGCCAGGTCTTCTACAGGGGTCTCCTTTTTGTTCCTTAGCTGTTGGATCCAGCGAGTCATTTATGCATGTTGTTTTGCCTTGTTACCTGTACACATTCCGTGACACTTACTCTCTCTCCACTGTGGCTAAGTATATGCCGTAGAATGTTATGTCGGCCATTGTTCAGGTCATCTCTTGTAATTTCTCTTGTAAGAATTTAATTGAAAGCATCACTATGAACTGATCTCGTTGTAGCCGGTCCACCTCCCGGAAGGCGCGCATGACATCAGGGTCTCGTCATTGAATCTCATTCAGCGTCTCCTGTAGAGCATTGGAATATTGCATCAGTGTCTCGCCCTCTCGCTGGAGTCGTTTAAAGAAGTGACTCCGTAACTTTACCACTTTGGCACACCCCCCTTGGGATCTCTCTAGCAGGGAGAATATCTTCTCTAGGGTATCTCTCTCGGATTCAGGCCTTACCATCACTGTCTGTCTGACATCACCCTCTAGGGCTCCCAACGCAACCTCTGCCCGCAGTTCGGGGGTCAAGTTACACATTTTAACCACACTTTGCACCCTTTCAGTCCAGTCCTGCAATGTCATGTTTCTACCAGCATACTTTGGCAGATGACGGAGCAGTGCCCCTACCGGAATGTATCCTACTGGGGTGGCCATCTTGTTGGGGGCAAGCTGGTCTAGCACCTGTGCACCCTGGGCTGGGTCCTGATCCGGCACCACTGGCTCCGGGGGACGGTCTCCAGCCGTGTTCCTGTCCCTAACGGTCGCTGCATTTTGCAGACTACGCCAAGATGTAAGCCGTGTACCGGGGTGGGCTCCCCAGGATACAGCGAAGTCACAGACGAGAAAAGCGACGCTGACACCAGCTTTTTATGCAAGAATAGAAACTTTACTTTAACAGTAGTATTAACACAACAATAAAAAGACACCCAGAATATCTCGTTTTCCAGACTCCCTCCCCAGTCAGTGTCCCTCTCCGCTGGACAGGCCTAGACTGGTGACGCACACAACAGAGCCTACAGGTCGTGCTGTGCTGCAAAAGGGGACAAACCTAGCCGGTGGAGGACACAGCAGAGCCTGCAAGTCGTTACCGCGCCGCAGAACAATTCGGTACAGTCTAGCAAAAATAGAACCCTATCTATCTAACTACTTGCAGACCTAAACTTGGTTTCTGGTACTGGAGTCACTGATGCAACATAAAGCATGAACAAGTTCACTGACCTGAGACCCTTCTGTATCAGAGGGTGGCTTTGACTGGGATGGCCACAAGTCCCTTTACACAAATACGGCCTTGCCGGGGTAGATGATGTTTCACTACACAGCTCACAGCAGCCTTCCTGGAAGCAATCCTTTCTCCAACATGCAGGATCAAATAGAAAGCAGCGATCAGTCTCTCCTTTCCGCAACTATGATCACTTTCAGACTCCCTGCAGCCAGGATGTAACCGGATGGCCTTCTGCACACACCATCCTCTCAAGATGTCAGCACCTTCACTTCCTGGTTCTCCTCACAAAAAACAGCCTGCATGAGTCATCATCTATTTTACATATTCAAGTCGCAGAGTGTACTGGTTGTAACTGCGAAACAGTGGCATCTAGTGGCAGAAATGCCAAATAACAATTATATACAAACTTTGAACAAAGAGAGCTGGCTTACAATCTCACACCTACTGACACCGCACATGTGGCGCTGCCTCCTCTCTCTCTTATTTTACATGATTTCACTTTAACATTTACAGGAAATTAGTTGCCTTGGCCTGTGTATTGCTGTCGTGGAGGTTTATCGTTTTTGCGTTTTCATTTTTATTTCCTATCTTCCTTGAGCCATAACGTTTTAATTTTTCTGTTCACATAGCTGTGTGAGGGCTTATTTCCTGCAGGACAAGTTGTACTTTCCAATGCTACCATTTATTATTAATGTTGAGCGCGAATATTCTAATTATGAATATTTATTTTGAATATCGCAACTTCAATGAGATCGTGAAAACTCAGATCCGATGGTATATTGTAAACCTCATGCGTTCCCATGGTGACAGGGAAACACGCGCCTGGGGGTTAGACTATTCCATCGGATCTGAGTTTTCACGATCTCAGTGAGATTACGAAAACACAGATCCGATGGTATATTGTAACCCGCAGGCGTTACAATATGGTGATGGGGAAACTTGATTGTGAAAACTCAGATCCGATTGTATATTCTAACCCCCAGGCGATCCCATGGTGACGGGGACGATTGTCAGGGAGGAGTTTGCTGAAGTGGAACAACTGTACAGATAAAAAAAAAAAAAAAAAAGACGAATATTAAAAAAAAAAATATATATTTGCTATAGTGCTATATATTTGTTTTTTAGAATATTCGTAATATTCTAAAACAAGAATATATAGCAATATAGCGAATATTCTAAAAAAAACAATGTAGCGCAATTTAGCTAATATAGTGCTATAATATTCTTTGTCTAATAGTTGGAATTTTTTTCTCATCTGAAGTTCAGATTGTATATGAAAAAAAGATTATAGCACTATATTAGCTAAATTGCTCTATATTCATTTTTTTCGAATATTCGCTATATTGCTATATATTCTTATTTTAGAATATTACGAATATTCTAAAAAACAAATATATAGCACTATATCGAATATATTTGTTTTTTAGAATATTCGTATTTTTTCCCATCTGAACTCATGATTCCTCCCTTCTTAAGTAACTTAAGCAGGGAGGAATCATGACTTCAGATGGAAAAAAATTGCGAATATTCTAAAAACGAATATATAGCACTAAATTCTAGTGCCGGCTCTCACAGGGGTGACACTTCCAGGCCCAGAAGCAATGAGCACTTCCATCAATACACATGAAAGCGCTCATTGCTGAAGTGCTGACACCTTCATATTGCAGCGGGGCACGGGAGCGGAGCGCATAGTTCCCTGCCCTGCCGCCAATCACCGCCATAGGCCTCAGGCCTAGTAGGCCTGAGGCCTATGCGGTAGTGAAATTGCGGTGCAGGCGCGCGCGATGCCATCATCGTGAGCGCCTGTGCCAGGACTCAGCAGCACAGTGCCGGGACTCTGCGAGCAAGCGTAGGTGAGTATTTAGCTTTTAGGTTTTTTTTTATTTTATGTGCCAACTTTGGGGGACATGTGGGGGGGAAATATGGTGGGATACTGTGTGGGAGAAATTTATTTTATTTTATGTGCCAACTTTGGGGGACATGAGGGGGTGCACACAGTAGGACATGTGAGGGGGGATATGGTGGGATACTGTGTGGGGGCAATCATTATGGGAGAGATTACTATTTGGGGGGAAAATTACTATATGGGCAATGTGAGGGAAACTACTGTATGGGGGCAGTGTGGGGGAAACTACTGTGTGGGGGGACACTACTGTATGGGGCAGTGTGGGGGATACTACTGTATGGGGGCAGTGTAGTGGACACTACTGTATGGGGGCAGTGTGGGGCAAACTACTGTGTGGGGGCAGTGTGGGGGACACTACTGTATGGGGCAGTGTGGGGGACACTACTGTATGGGGGCAGCGTGGGGGAAACTACTGTATGGGGCAGTGTGGGGGAAACTACTGTATGGGGCAGTGTGGGGGACACTACTGTATGGGGGCAGCGTGGGGGAAACTACTGTATGGGGCAGTGTGGGGGACACTACTGTATGGGGGCAGTGTGGGGGACACTACTGTATGGGGGCAGTGTGGGGCAAACTACTGTGTGGGGGGACACTACTGTATGGGGCAGTGTGGGGGATACTACTGTATGGGGGGCAGTGTGGGGGACACTACTGTATGGGGGGCAGTGTGGGGGAAACTAGTGTATGGGGGCAGTGTGTGGGAAACTACTGTGTGGGGGACACTATTGTATAGGGGCAGTGTGGGGGACACTATTGTATGGGGGCAGTGTGGGGGACACTATTGTATGGGGGCAGTGTGGGGAAAATTACTGTGTGGGGGACACTACTTAGTGTGGAAAATGTGGGGGACACTACTATGTGGGGGCAGTGTGGTGGAAATTACTGTGTGGGGGACACTACTGTGGGGGGAGTGTGGTGGAAATTACTGTGTGGGGGACACTACTGTGGGGGGGGGGTGAGGGAAAGCACTGTATGGAGGCAGTGTAGGGGAAATTACTATATGGGACAGTGTGGGGGAAATTTCTATATGGGGAAGTGTGGGGGAAATTACTATATGGGACAGTGTGACAGTGTGGGGGAAATTTCTATATGGGGAAGTGTGGGGGAAATTACTATATGGGGACCTTGCTATTGGGGAGGCACTGTAGGGGCAATTCTATTATTTTTGGGGACACTATACAGTGATTATTGCCTGGAGCACAATATAGGGTGTTATTATTACTGGGGGTCTCTAGGGGACATTATAGCTGCTGTGGACACTATAGTGACATTTGGGGTAATTTATCAGACTGGTGTAAAGTAGGACTGGCTTAGTTGCCATAGCAGCCAATCAGATTCAAACTTTCATATTTGACAGCTCTTTTGTAAATCCAGTTCTACTTTACACTAGTTTGATGAATGACCCCAATTATGTCTATTAGGGTCACTATTTTTTCAGTAGTATAGTACCTGGGGCATTGGGGGGCACAACAGGCACAGTATTGGGGGTGGCAGCAGGATGACACTGTGGGGACACCAGGATGGGGAGGTTGATGGAAAAAATGAGAAATCCAACGTGTCTGTGTTACAAACTCTGTAGAGACGAGAAAGAATGTGTAATGGCGGTCTAATGGAGGAGAAGAGGATAGAAAAGGTCTACATGACAGGAGATGTCCCTGGATGTATGTGGGGGTGGGGGGGAGTGCCAGAGAAAAGACCCGCCCCAGGTGCCAAACACCCTGGGCACACCACTGCGTACCAGCACCATCTAGTGATGACTGGTGTGAAGTGGTGGTTACCAGCCTGTTAATAGGTATTTACAGCTTTACATATTGCATTGGTGACATTACTTTACATTACAGGCGCAGTTTTTAGTAGAGATCAGGCAGAGGTCAGGATGGTCAGCGGAAATTTGTCAAATTTAGAGAGAATATCCTTAAACTTCAGAGAATTTATTGGCAAATTCACGCTGAAAATGAGTGGGGTTATAAAATTGGGCTTTCTAGGGTGGGTTTGGGGTGATTTTGTTGAGCGGGTTTGAGTGTACTGAACTTATCAACAAAAATGTTTGCAAAGAGTCAGCGAAGCTCAGAAAACGAGCCAGGTTGTAGATGTCGAAATCAAGCTGAATCAGTCTTGGCGGACCTAATGGACTGTATGTTTAGGCCCAGAATGGAGGGAGGAAGACCCTAATAAATCCTGGGACATCCAGACATTAGCTCTGGCTCTTTAAGAAGCTGGATTTTGGCCAATACATTTAGGGTGGCACCGGACAGAAGGAGAGAGCAGCGCCCAGAAACACTCAACAACATCATAGCTGGCTTCTTGGAGGCCTCAGGACTAAAGTGGCCTTACTGAGTGCAGTTCAGTGACTTCATCATACTCCTCAGTCACCACACAGCTTCCTGCGGAATACGGGGTACACAGCCCTGTAACTATATTGGTATTAGTAAATGGGCACCACTGTGCAGAGATAGATTTTATGTCACATTAGACCATGTGCATTTAGTAAACTCCTCAGCCCAGAGATTCTGCCAATATCAGTCATTTGTGTAAATGAATCTTCAGGCGCTCAGGTGCTGCACAAACCAACACCATGCAGTATCATTATTATACAGCCTACAAAATGGCCTCCAGATTACTCCTCCATAGCTGGTCAGATAGTGGTGGTCATGCCTCAGAAGTGCATGACCGTCACTAATGTCACACACATGGAGACAACTAATCACTGTTTGTGTTTCTTTCTTCTTTCAGGAACTAAGAATCAAAACTGCACCTACTACCCTCCATCATCAGGTGAGGAGATCTTTCACTTCTGATTCCTCACACTAAGGGCTCATGCACACGTCCATTGCCCGGCCGTGCCTGTATTGTGGCCTGCAACAGCGGGTCAGCAATATACAGGCACCGGCCATGTGCACCCATTCTATTTTCTTGTGGTGCAGACTGATCATGGACCCATCCAAGTTCAATGGGTCTGCTCCCATCTGCGGCAACCACAATACACGGAACATTTGTGTACATGAGCCCTAAGGTTGTGTTTACATGTAGTGTCGTCTTGCATGGCTGCTCTCTATCGGTTACTGGTGCCTCTATTACTGGTGGCCATTCCTGTCCTTCTCATGCATAAGATTGTAGAGTGACTATATGGAGGAGAAGACCTCATCTTGTTTGGACTATTTAGTGGATTGTATTAAGGTTGTGGCTTTGTCCATTCTTTGAAACCAGATCTCCTCTGACCTGTAACTGGAAGGCCACGTGTCGTGTCACTAGCTAGTTTGAGTTCATATGTAAATAAATCTTAGAAAAATAATTATGCAGGTGTTAGAGGAGGACTTGTTTGGGGGAATCCTTGTTGCTGAAACACACAATTCTCTTTTCTATAAGTCCACGTGACTGTCGCATTTCCTGGACCGACGGCTGCTCAGCCCACCTGACCTCACCTCATCATAGTGACCTGTGCAGGATGACCACCGGTCTATGATCTTGTTCTCGATGGTGTTGTAGAGAGTAGACCTGCGGTCAGGTATCTCCCACCATTGGGGGTGTCCCACACCAAGCAGAAGTTCTTATCTGACTTATTGTCCTGTCCTTGTCCCGTCGCTCCTCCAGGATTGGAACCAAGCAAGGTCATTAGTTATTTCATTAGAACATTTATACCTTGTTTAGTAAACCTTTATCTTATCTCTTATACATAACGGTAGGCAGGCAACATGACGGTAGGTAGGAAGGCAGCAACGGTGGCAAGATGGGGCACCATCAGCAAGGCCAGATTTATTCATCAGGCTCAGCTGCAGGAGTGTGACAGTCCTCCCGAATCTAGGCTTGGTTCATTTTGAAAGGTTTCCCTGTCTTTCCATATTCTACACAATTCTTCTTCTGTCCCTCACACTAGAACAGAAGCTTGATTGTGACTGTAAACTGTCCACGTCCTCTCAGGGTCATGGTCCCTCTTCTTCCTCCCTCACGCCGATGTGCAGTAAGATGGTGGTGTATGACTTTTTACTGGATTTGTCTGAAGTGAAAAGCTTTGGGTTTGTCTGGCAGGCAAAACACCGGGTGTTTTTAAACATCATCTGCCCCCAATCAGGGACAATTCTTGGAAGCTTTGGTATATGATACAGCATGAGATTTGCCGGCGCGGTGTCATAATAAACACTTTTGGGCTCATTTATCAAACTGGTGAACAGTAGAAGTGGCTTAGTCGCCATAGCAACCAATCAGATTCCACCTTTCATTGTTGACAGCTCCTTTGGAAAATGAATGATGGAATCTGATTGGTTGCTATGGGCGACTAATCCAGTTCTACTGTACACCAGTTGATAAATGACCCCAGTTAACACCGTCAAACATGCGTCTCCCCACAGCTATGTATGTCCGTGTCACTCTGACATCATTTACTATTGCTGTCATTGCGTTCAAGAGCTTAGGTGAGAAAAATGAAAAAAAGATATGTTTTCCTAAAACTTATGACTCCTAGGAGCTTTATTCCACTAACAGATTATAGGAAGGAATGACCTACGTGCACCCCTGCGGACATGACTGGTACTGAGTTGAGTTTTTTCTAACCCAAAATGGGGTCATTTCGGACCAAATATAGGCCGCGGGGGCAGATTTTTTCATAAAGGTCATTTGTGACAAAGTCTTCGATGACATCCCCTTCCAAGCCACATACGCCAGTTCTAATGAAGGGGGCGTGGTATGGGCGGGGAAGAGGGCGGGTCGGTAAGCCGTTTCATTTATTATTTTCTATGGCAGTTTTTTTTGCTTACAAAATTGCGCCATTTTTCTTACGGAGGGCAATATTCCGTCCCTGCGGTTCATTCTCACAGTCCACAGTCAACTAGGCCGGCAATCTATGAAGCCGTGGAGCGGCACAGACAGTCTCGATGTGATGACATGAGCACGACTGTCTGTACTGGGTCTTGGACAGCGTGATGATGTCATCACTTCTGCCTGCGCTGGAATCAGGCTGCAGATGGAAGAACTTTCGTGGCTGATTCGCAGGTTGCGGACGTGCGGTATTATTAGAGGCACTATTGGGGCTTTAGAGGGTTAACCTGGTAAAGATAACGAGGACTTATTCCCAGGATAGTTCATCATTATCACATCAGCGGGGGTCCAAGTCCCAGCATCTCCGCCAATCAACTGTTTTCGGGAGCCGCTGCCGTCTCCTGGCAGCTTTCCAAGGACAGCGCCATACATCGCATAGTGGCAGTGCTTGGTATTGCTGCTCAGTCCCATTGACTTGAATAGGGCTGAGCTGAAACTAGGCCATGTGACCGATTTACAGTGATGTCACTGGCCTATAAAGAGGCTGCGGCGCTTATGGCCTCTTCTAACAGCTGCCCAGCGGGGGGTCCCGGGGGTCGCACACCTGCAGATCTGATACTGATGACCTATCCTGAGGATGTCATAAATATCTTTTCCTGGATAACCCCTTTAAGATTTATTAGGGGCAGTACTGGGGCAATAAGTATTATTAGGGGCAGTACTGGGGCAATAAGAATTATTTTGGGCAGTACTGGGGCAAAATAAACTACTGGGGGCATACAGAACTGAGAGAATAACAATCACTGGGGGCGCTATGCAGGTATTATTATTACTTGGGGCACTCTAGGAGAGTATTACTACTGGTGGGACTTTGGGGAGCACTATTACTATAAGGGGGGCTTTCTGTATGACAGTATAATTTCTGCAGTATAGTGTTTGGGGGCATTGGGGAGCACTGCGGGCACAGTATTGGGGGTAACAGCAGGATGACAATGTTGGGGCGCCAGGAGGGGACGGATGATGGGAAAGTGAGGAACATAAGATGTCTGTGTGGTAAATTCTACAGAGACAAGATGAGGCTGAAAAATACCATCATGGCGGTCCGCTCCCAATGGAGAGGATGAGGAAAGAGAATGTCATCAGAGGAAATGTCACTGGATGTAAGAGGCATGTAGTGCTGCATTCTCCTGTATGTTTGATAGTGCTGGATGTAATGTCCATCTAAATATGTAGTTGGCATTAGGGGTATATTGTGCAGTATATGGTTTATTACTCATGGAGCTACAGTACGGCTTGAGGAACAGCCCAGAGCCTTCGAGCCACTTTATCCGCCACTGACTATAGGGACATTATTACTATGAGGGGAAATACATGGGGGGTTATTATTACTGGAGTCACTCTGACAGAGCATAGTACTACTGGGGGCGCTGTAACTGTCTGGGGTATTCTCGCTGGTGCAATTCGAAGGTACTTTTTATAAAGCACTGCTTGGACAGTATTAGAGTCAGGGCGCTGTCAGCTTGGCACACTTAATTTTGGGGAACTCTATGTTGTGGTATTGTTACTGTCAGGGGCACTATTATTTCTGAGGGCACTGTGTGGCATTAATTATTGAAGGGAGCATCTGTGTGGTCATAGTATCTTCAGGGGGATTATATGTATGGCTCTTCCCGCATATGGATGTAACCGTGCCCCCAGATTGCATGTTAGTTTCTGTAATCGGGTGTACAGTTATGTCCGAAGTAACACCCCGCACTATGACAGAAGAAAGTGTCACAGCAACCGACTGTCCGTGAAAAGCCGGCAAGTGACCTATCAGACCGGCCCCTTGCCAGCGATCACTCCGACTGGTTAGTCCGTAAAGACTGACCAATCAGAGCGTACTTTGCTGAAAAGTGACGGTTTAAGATTCTGATCTCCGTTTCTGTGAAGACCAGAGCCTGTATCCGGGTACCTTCCAGGTACCATCTGGGCCCCACTGCAGCCCCCATTATGTCACTTGTAGCCCCTTTTGTGCCTCCGTGCCATACTCAATGGTGATGGCCGTGGGTTAGGAATTGAGCCGTCAGCATCGGGTGTCAGCTATAACATACAGCGGACACTCTGCTGCAATGGCCAAGATCGGTGCTGGCACCAATCCGAGATGTTTAACCCATTAGATTCCGCGGCCAGTAGCTCTGCTGCATCCATAAGGTTAACAGAGGGAGGGATCAGTGGCCAGTGGCCCTATGGCAGACAGATTCCTTACAAAGGCATCCTGGCTTGCCGCGTACCTAAAGCCTGATAGACCCTGCCAGAGGCTTAGTGTCAGTGTAAAACTGACAGTACAGTGCATTGCAATAGATGACTATTGGAGTGCACTGTACAGCAGTCAGCCCCACTGGATCCTCAAGAACCCAGTGGGACTTGGTAAAAGAAAGTGTAAAGAAATTTTTTTAAAAAAATATGAAAAAAGGAAATTTTTTAGATTAAATAAAAAAATGCTTTTCCCATATGCACTCATTCATAATTGGTATTACTTCCAAACCGACCTCGTCTGTAAAAGGATCACATTACTTATCCACGTAGTGAACACAATAGAATTTTTTTCAAAAACAATGATGGAATTGCTGTTTTTGTTACATGACCTTAAAAAAATATTGGTATAAAAAAACAATCAAAAAGTCAGATGTACTCCAAAATTGTACCAATAGAAATCACGTTCCATTCCACAAAAACCAATCACTCACACAGGTTCATTGGTGAAAAAACTAAAATGTTATGGATGTATAGTATAGTAGCAAAATGTAACAATTTTCTTATAAAAAAGGGATTTTCTGCAGACAAATTTGTAAAACATTAAAAAAATATACAACTTTGGTATCACCATAACCCACAGGAAAAAGTTATCATATTATACATAATCCATTTATTTCCATTTTTTGCCAATCACACCTTCCAATAAATTGTATAAAAAGCGATCAAAAAGTCATATGTACGCCAAAAAAACTATAAAAACGACAACCCGTACTGCAAAAACCAAGCCTTCACATGGTTAAATATAACTTATTTTTTATAAAAAAGTGATTTTATGCTACAAAAGTAGTAAAACATAAAAAAATATATACTGTAAATTTGGTATCACCATAACTATATCGACCCACAGAATAAAATTATTACATATATACCACATGAGGAACCCCATAAAAAATAAAAAACACAAACAGAATTGTAATTTTTGCCCCCTTCCCCTCCTAAAAAGTTGTATAAAAAGTGATCAAAAAGTAATTTGTACCCGACAATGGTACAACATTTCCAGCAATTCCTTGTGAGAAAATCCAGATGCCACTCCTTCCCTTCTGAACGCTGCCTTGTCCCCAAACAGGAGTCGACGACCACATATGGGGTGTTGCTGTATTCAGGAAAACACATTGTGGTGCTTTTTCTTCTGCTACCCCTTGTGAAAATGAAAAAAACATTGCGCTAAAGTAACATTGCATTGGAAACAAAATGTAATTTGTAATGTAATTTTCAGAGCCAATTGTTTCTAAATTCTATGAAATGCTAGTTGGGTCAAAGCACTCACTGCATGCCTCGATCAATTCCTTGAGGGGTGTATTTTTTCAAAATGGAGTCACTTTTTGAGAGTTTACTTTCTAGGGGTACCTCAGGGTCTCTTCAAATATGACATGGCACCTGAAGTCCATTCCAGCAAAAGTGGCCTCCCAAAAACCATATGGCGCTCCTTCCCTTCTGAGCTCCGCAGTGTGCCTATACGTCAGGTTATAACCACATACGGAGCGTTTCTGTAAACTGCAGAATCAGGGTAATAAATATTGAGGTTTGTTTTTCTGTTAATCCTTGTTGTGTTACAGGGAAAACGTATTTTAAATTTTTTTAAAATAGAAAATCTGTGACAAAAATAATAACATTTTTTAATTGCACCTCTATTTTGCTTTAATTTATGTGGAACACCTAAAGGGTTTACAAAGTTTGTAAATTCAGTTTTTAATAATATGAAGGGCGTCGTTTCTGAAATGGGGTCACTTATGGTTTCTATTATGTTAGCCCCGCAAAGTGACTTCATGACTGAATTGATCCTTATAAAGATGGTGTAGAACAGGGATCAGCAACCTCCGGCACTCCAGCTGTTCAGAAACTACAACTCCCAGAATGCTTTACTCACTTCTGTGGGAGTTAGAAGAACAGTTGAGCATGTTTGCATGCTGGGAGTTGTAGTTTCACATCAGCTCGAGTGCCGAAGGTTGCTGATCCTTGGTTTAGGACATTTTCTTGCAAATTTTTAAACTTGCTTCCAAAAATCGAAGCCTTCTAACATCCTAAGAATGTTACTGAACGCCGCCAGAACTCAGGGCTGGCAGACAGATGCCAGCGCGTCCTGGACCTGTCAATCAGGACTTGGAGGGAGGCAATAAAGGTGGGAGAACGGAGCCTCTAGGAGCAGGAACAACACCCCCCCCCCCGCTCCTATAGGCTAATTAGCATATTATAAAAGTTAGATCTCTGGCGTAACGGGGGCACTGATAAAAGTAGGAATAGGCTAGTTAGGTTTAGCTGACATGAGCACATCGCCAATGTCAGCTAGCTTAATAGGGTTAAATCTGGTGACAGAAACCCTTTAAAATAACATTTACAAAATGATGCCAACATAAAGTAGACAAATGGCGAATGTTACTTAATAACTATTTTATGGGGTATCACATTCACTATCTGTCTTAAAATCAGAGAAATTCAAATTTAGAAAATTCTCAAATGTTTCAAATTTTCGGTAAATTCTGGATTTTTTTATACATAAAGGTAAAACATATAGACTCAAATTTACCACTAACATGAAGTACGATGTGTCACGAGAAAACAATCTCAGAATCCCTTGGATAAGTAAAAGCGTTCCAGAGTTATTACTACATAAAGTGACATGTGTCAGATTTGAAAAATGGGGCTTCAGCATTTGGCCCAAACTGGAAGGGGTTAAATCTACTATGGATATATTAAATATAGCATTTGAGGGCACTGGGGAGCACAGTGGGCCAAGTATTGAGGGTGGCAGCAGGATGATGCTGTTGGGGGACCAGGATAGGGAGTTTGTGTAGAGAAAGAGCAGAGGATAATGAAATTTTAGAAATCATCATGGCGATCTGGGCCAAATGGAGAAGATGGGGAAAGACAATGTCTACAACCATGAAGATTTCACTGGATTTATAGGTAAGTAGTGCTGTATATTTCATTATGTTTGGTAGCACTGAAGACCTGACTGAATGTTGAAGATAAGGATGGATTCATATGTTAATTAGCGAGAACTGATGAGGAGAACAGAGAACAGGACATAGCAGCCGGTGTCGCCCTCCACAGAGACGCTGCTTCTGGGGAGCTATTTTGTGCCACCATTTGGCATTTTTTTGTATTATTGTATTGCACTCATTCTGAGCTAAAATCTTTTTTTCAATTGGTCATAGCTCAATTCTTATCTTACTGACCTACTCTAAGTGAAAGTACAATGAAGCCAGATAGACAGTTGACCCTTTGTGGCAGAATGGCTCAATACTTTTAAGAAGATCAACTTAAAAAAATATTTTTAGCCCAAAATGACTAAAATGAAATCATAAAAAAATTGCCCCTGAAGGTGTACATAGTCTTTAATATTCACATATTTTAACTGAACTCCTTTCTTTCCAGCTACAACAATCAGGAAGTTCAGAGAAGCAGCGATATCGCCCCTACTGGTCACTATGAGTATTGCACTTTTCACTACAAGGTTCTGATTGTCTGGAGCCTCGGATGGAATTTGTTGGTCCTCAGGAAGAAGATGTGATGTCACTGTGACAGTAGTCATCAGCCAAGGATGATGGACTTCAATGTGAAGAATGATCAATAATGGAAATTGAATGAGGAGCTTCTATAATAAGGGGGATGTGTCCAGGTTCATGGATCTGTCCTGTAGAAGAAAGTCAGGAAGCATCACTTTATATTTCCCTATATACCAGCAGATCCTGCGCTGTAACGGGGCTCAATATATCTGACGTATAGGAATCACTCTGGACCTCGATGGCATCTTTACAATATGTAGTGTATATCGGCTTTATATTTACCAGGATCTGTATATCTACAGATGTAGCACCCGTTATCTGTACACCCTACGCGCTATTCTACTGACATCCCGACAGTGAGTGTAATAAAGCAGCGCTCTACACAAATAACGTACTGCACCGTGGTGCATCAGTAGAGTATGGAGCCCACTGTACAGATAAGGTTTACTACATCTGGATTATATATCTATTAAAACATATGTATATTCATTTGTATATGTATGTTTAATTGGAAAAAGTTGTCAGGGATTTTAAAGTGCCCTGAAAATAATCTTAATTCAGAGTATCGAGCTGCCAACACCGCTGACCCCGAGGTACACATGCCCTCTCCAAATCTTTAAGGGCCAACCTAGGCATCCTGTTCAGTCACTAGCCTATGCCATCCTTCCCTGAGTTATTTATGGGAAGTTGCCTGAGCAATAAGGTTCCAAGCTTTTCTCTTAAAACATCATATTTTATTGAATCAGTAATAAAAACGGGACCTATAGTTGAAGGTCACCAATAGGACAACCCATATGCGCAAATGTATGCAGGTCAGGCAGCAAACGCCATTTTACATGTAGTATCTTCCATCCACTTGGGTAACATGTGAAATGCTGTATCAGACATCACCAAGGTCCCTTTGTATGCACCAGTCTGATCGTCCTCCATAAGTATTATATTATATTTTATTATCATTTTGTTTCTAGTGTTTGACCTCTTACTCAATCTGTACCAACCCCCTGATGAACCTATGGTGGGGGAAACGAGTTGGGGTGATTTATCTTTATAGAGTTAAGGTGGTAGGCATATCCAGGGCCCATCCGGTTTTCGGCACGTGGATGTGGAAATCCCACCGCAAGGGGTTGTCTCTGGGCTGAGGCTATACTAGGGTCTGTAAAGGGAAAATACCCCCAGACCTATACCTCACCCATTTATGCCTTTACTTTCTGCACACGATTCATCCCACTTTTTTGCTGTTCCTTTTTGTTTTCGCATTAAATTGTTGGTAGCGATACTCTGATCTGGTATCTAGTGGGATCAGATATATATCGTACCTATTTTTGATTGATTGGGCATATGGGTTTTCCTATTGGTGACCTTCAACTATAAGTCCCATTTATAGTACTGATTCAATAAAATATGATATTTTTAGGGTCCTTGTTCTTTTTCTAGTGCTTACTTTATTCTGTTTAGGACACCACTATTATCTATAGTATCTGCACTCGGTATACTTCCTAGCATTTCTATGCCTGACCTCTGCCAGTTGACCATGCTAAACCTATCCTGCCCGCCCTCTCCTCTGCCTGCTCATTACACTGCCTGCCCCAACCTTTAGCCTGATTACTGGATTGAACAACCTCTGCCTGCTCTGACCTTGGCTTGTCCACCTTCTATGATTCTGTCAGTTCCCTTTGGTACCACACACCAGTGTCTCTGAACGAAGATAACTCCAAGAGACACCAACCTAGTGTTCCCGTCTTAATAACAACCCTGTTAATTAACGGACCATGATCCTTCAGTGTCTGTCACCTAGTATCGCCCACGTCATGGTGCTGGGGGAGATCATGGGCGGCACATGCACCAGTAGCATGGCTGTTCCTGGATGGTTCCCATGCTGAGCAGCCAATCCCTGGCTCATTGGCCAGTCGGAGAGATGGGATGCTGAGCCATTGAGGTCTCTGTCTCAGCAACCAATCACAGGTCTAGTATGGGGTATGTAAACCAGGCACTAACTCTAGGTCAGTGCCTGTGATTGCCTATAGTGTTCTAGCTGCCATTTGTCCTTTTGTGCTTTGAGCCCGAAACCTATTCCTGCTCATTAACTCTCCATATTTTGACTTTGGCCTGGCTTCTGATTAACCTCTTGTTTGCTGATTGGATTCATCTGGTTCCCTTGCAATGAAAACCATCCTTCTCTGCAGTGGGCTCTGGTGAACACCAAGGGGTAGCCGTAGATTTTGTTGATTCTGGTTCCAGAAACTGATCTCAGGTGGGTAACAAGATCATGCTGATACAGAAGGTGACAATCATGAGATCTGGATTATGTATATGGATTGAGAGTCCTGGTAACTCTGCACATGGTGCTGTCTCTGAACACAACACTGCAGACAGTCTCTGTACTTCTTAAATTTAGTAGTTTGGCACACCAGTCTCCCTTCTCGGCAGCGATGGCAATTTCTGCCACACACTTCACTTGGCTCCTAAATCGGCGCTACGTTCATTGGGGGAGATTTATCAAAATGGTGTCACGGAAAACTGGCTTAGTTAGCCCTACCAACCAATCAGCTTCCACCTGTTATTTTTTAAAGGAGCTCTGAAAGATGGAATCTGATTGGTTGCAATAGACGACTACACTAGTTTTCCTTTACACCAGTTTTGATAAATCTCCCCCATTGACTCATATGTCTCCAAATACCTCTGGTGTGAGGCCGGCTGATGTCCACAGCACTGCTCTAAGGTGGAGTTTTCACAGGCACAGCTGGAGGACGAGGCTGACTCTCGTTATGACAGACATGTTGTCAATATTGGTGGCACGTATAGCCAGGGGCAGACTGGTAATTTAAAGTTGCCGAGGACAAAAAATCCATATTGTAGGTGAATCCAAATTGACAGAAGCAGGACAACACAAGTAGGCAGGGACAGTAAGACAACAGTGCAACAAAAAATTCTGTCCCAGCACAATAAAATACCACAGTGTAGCCCAATATAGTTCCCCAGAAGATGTGGTGGCAATCATGAGCTGTCACTGATCATCCTGCTCCTCCTCCAGTTGTCTATGATTAAGATATGGAGCAGAGGGCTTAGGAGGTGAGATGTGGGCCACAACAACAAGCCAGCCCTGCCCTCAGAATGCTGCCTGGGCTGCGGCTTTGCCCCTCATTAGTCTGATCCTCAAGTAGACATGAAAAAAAGAGAAAAATATAAAACCAAGTCACCTTGGTATGAGTAGGCCTGCGGCCTGAGATATCTGTGTCCCTCACCATTTCTACACTGCCTCATGTAGAGGTCTGGGCTTATAAAGGTCAACTACTGGGTAAGGACCCATAGGCCCGCATGCTCCCTACAGAATTCCACACTATCCCTGATCTAAAGTCAGCCATACAGTTCAGGGGGGCACTGCGGCCGCCAGCCAGGTACCAAAGTACCTGATGCTTCCAGCGTTCATTACGGTTGATTACAGTAATTGTCTCCTTAGTGCTCCAAACAGTAATTGGCTCATTGGTGCTCCCTTACAGTAGTTATGCCTCTTAGTGCCCCCTCACATTTTTTTTGCTCCCTTGGTGCCCCTGCACAATAGTTATGCCCCATAGTGCCCCACACCGTAGTTATGCCCCTTAGTGACACTACACAATAGAATGCTCCTTAGTGCCCCCTTACAGTAGTTATGCCCCCTTAGTGCCCCTGCACAATAGTTATGCCCATTAGTGCCCATGCACAGTAGTTATACCCCTTAGGATCTAATATATATGTAATTCTAGAGCCCCCTCTAGATCAGACTCTAAATCTCGATGTCCTGACAGAATGAGTATGATCATACACACTGGCTTCAGTTACATGTCTCCTGCAGCTTCACTGAGCGTCTCCACCTAGTGCTCCCCCTCCCACCCACTGCCCCCCATCCTCCACAGTGCCCATCCCCCTCGTCCCCAGTGCTTGGAGCATCACTTGTAACACCCCAAAGTGGTTTTACATCTCCTGCACCCTGCTACTATCTTTAATGGGCTAACACAGGGTCGTCTTAGGAATTTTTGTCCAGGTCCTCCACAATGTGCATTCCTAATAATGTTGTTAAGTAACTGTTCATGCAATATGCTTGGTTCACCAGCAGGTGGCGGCAAATATGGCAGAGCTATCTTAGATAGAATGGAACTTACCATTCCATTCTAACCCCCCTCTGTAGGTGAGTGGGCTAGTCTCTCTTCCTGCAAGAAGGGTGTGGACCAGTTAGTTCCAGTTTAGGTCTTCCCTAGACAGTGGAAGGATGTGCAGGGGCAATTCTCCGCCAGCCAGAGCACACTAAGCTCTGCTGGCAATGGAAGCCAAATCTTAAAGCCTCAGGAGCCAGGAGGAAAGTTTCTTGGCATAACCTAGAGTCAGACTACAGAGAAGAAGTGCAGCATACAGAAGAAGCTGAGTTATACAGCCAGCCTGTCAGTACAGCAGAGTCAGAGAGAAACAGAGACATAGCAGGGTTGAGCTTGCCTGGCAGTTTAATGCTAAAGCCTGCTGGAACCAAGACAAAGCCTGAAACTGTTTGGAGAAACCTTTATTCAAGTAAAGCTGCCGTTAACTTCATCTCAAGGTCTGGACTCAAGTTATTCTTTCAAATCCCTCAATTATCCCCCCTATTTATTGCTTCAGAGCCAAAGCCTGGGGTCCAGCCATATCCAGGTAGGAGCACCGTGACACACATAAAGAGACATTTTAAAACACAACATTGCACTCGGCATTTCCTACACCTGGACACGATATAGGAGGGCCCTAGGGGGAGGTGGCCCGTTGCTCAGTTACCTGCGATTGGATGCTTTTCTGATGCTACTAACAAGTGTCTGCTGAGACATCATCTGTGGTCTCCACCCATAACTGGATAGTGTAAAACTTCAGAAGGCGGCTATCAGGAGAGCCAAGTATGATGAGGACCACAAGATCCCAGCCCACCTCCTTCTGCACATGTATCAGACCCTCTATCAGAGGTGTAAATAGAAGAGGCTGGGCTGTGATAAGGAACTGCCAGAATTGACCTTCTCCTCAGTCCAGCAGATGATGTCACTGCATGGCGGCAGCTGGAGAGGGCATGGCTGGGAGTTGAGGCCCAGGGTGTAAAGCAGGACAGACACTGCCTGGGCACGCACAGTCTTTACTATGTGTACTGTCAGAAGGGGAGCACTATCATGACCCCAAAAAGGAGGACATCACGTCCCCAAAATGACATTACAGGAAGAGATATAAGTGGAGAAGAGTATGATTCCCAGCATGTCTGCAAAGTGCCACCCTCCAGGGCCATATTGCATCCCAGGTTTAGTGGAATGCTGAGTAGTGTGGTGCAGCCTATATATTTGACCGTGCTCCTACCTGGATACAAAAGGAACCCAGGCTTAGGCCCCGAAGCAAATAAAGAGGGATAGTTGAGTTAGGGGATGAAGAATAACTTGAGTCCAGATCTTGATAAACTTTAACATCAGCCTTACTTGGGTAAACTTGTATTTAAACAATATTCAGGCTTACTCTTGGTTCCAGCAGGTTTTGGCATAAACTGGCAGGCAAACTTGGTTATTCTGTGCTTACTCTCTTTCTCTTTCTCTGCTGGGCTGACAGGCTCACTTGATAACTCTGCTTTCTTTCTCTCTGCTGTGCTAAACTCTGCTTGGGTCCGATTACTGGACTTTTGGACAGTTCTGGTATCCTTGGTTTGGTGTGCCTTGGGCTGTTGTCCCTCTCCTGACACTCAGTAAGTAAATTAGCATGGAGTCCGGGTGCTCTACAAGCTACTTCCATTTGGAGGCTCCTGATTTAGAAGGAGAACAATTTCCCCTTGCTGATATATCTTCTGGCAACTGGAGAACACTTTCCCCTTGTTGCTACTGCTTCCATACGTCTGCTTCCATGGCAAGCATAGCTTAGCCTGCACTGGCTGTTATAGGCATGTCTGGCTGTGAGCATGCCCAGGCTTACACTTCACTGTCTAGCCTACACTAGAACTAACTAGCACTGCTGCCCCTCCCTTCTGGTAGAAGCAGGACTGGCCCACTTCTGCCCAAAGGGGGGGGGGGATTGGAATGAAGCGTTCCATTCTGTCTAAAGATAGCGCTGACATATATGCTGCCACCTGTTGGTGAACCAGGCACATTACATGTACAAAACAGTTTCATAACAATAATATCAATGCACAACGGTGAAGGACCTGGAAATAAATGAAAAGATGACATTCATGTTAACCATTAGAGACAGTAGCGGAGTTCAGAAATGGTAATACGACTTCCACATGTCCAGGCTGTTATTATGTCATATCACAGGACATTACAAGGAGGAGGCATAAGAGGAGAGGACTACAATTCCTAGCATTTTCTTTGCACTTACTTTAAAACCATGCTTCTTCAGTTTCTTCTCATCCATCCAAAGCTTCATCATCTCAAGTTACAGGAAGTCATCACAGGTTCTTCACTGCCTCTTTCCTCTCCACTGATGAGCTCCGCCCCCTCTGCACTAATCCCATGATGGTGATGTCATCACAGGTTCTTCACTGTATCTTCCATCTCCACTGCTGAGCTCCGCCCCTTCTGCACTAATCCCCTGATGGTGATGTCATCACAGGTCCTTCACCACCTCTTCCCTCTCCACTGCTGAGCTCCACCCTCTCTGCACTGCCTGCTTTGACCTTGGCTTTACAACTGACTAAGATTCTATCTTTCCCCTTTGGCGCCATGCACTGGTGTCTCTCGACTCGCCTGAGTCAGATGTCACTGAGCAGAGATTAGTCCAAGAGGCACCGACTTAGTGGTTCCCTTGCAGCAGAGTCCGATTCCTGTATAGGGGTAAAAGGGTGAAGACCAAAGTGGCAGCAGGAATGTGGCATCAGGCGGGTGAAAACAGTGACGGCGGCAGGGAAAAGTAATGGGCCATTTGTCACAATGTTCTGATGTCCCAGCACACTACTGTCACATCATTACTGCTAGAATGATGTAGTCTGATGCATCAGACACTGACGTGTGGAAATCCTGGTTGATCCACGCCTGATTCATCTTCACAAAAGTCTCCTTGGGGTAACTATGCCCCCCACTGCACTAAACACCAGCTCTGATGCCACACTACTGGCAGGGCAGGGAAGCTTGCCCAGGGCAAACTCATCCAATTGCGGCCACAATTTAAGTTTGGCTGCCCAGTAGTCCAGGGTATTTTGGAACAGGGTGCAGAAGTATGTCACCACTTGCTGGTTCAGGTTCTGCTCCATGTCCTGCTGCTGGTGATGGGTGGTTTCTTCAGAAGGCAGCTGAAGAAAAGTGCTTATTAGAGACTCCAGACTTAAGTTGCTGCTGACGGAACTGGTGCTAAATGTCACGGAATGTGTACAGGTAACAAGGCAAAGCAACATGTATAAACGACTCGCTGGATCCAAAAACTAAGGAACCAAGGGAGACCCCTGCAGAAGACCTGGCACTTTCCCTGGCTGCTCAGCCTATGCAAAGATCCTAATGGTGGAGGTTTGCATATCCACGAACCTTGACTATAAAGCCCTGAGCACCCTACTATAGTGAGGGGACACGACCACCGGCTCCCTACACAAGACACGGAGGGAGTCAGGGTCATCTGGGATCCAGCAAACAGATATTAACATATAAAAGTACACTTAGCTTTGAAGCAAACAGGAGGACAGATCAGCGTGCACACACACTCCAGGAAGTAATATAAGCCGCCCAGAAAAGCATTCTGGGGAGGCATTTAAAGGGAAGCAATTAAGACATGACAGCTGAGAGAGGCTGACGAGAGGAGGAGCTGAATACCACAACACAGAAATTCAAGGAGGAGGTTCTGAAAGGCCTCTGTCAGAGCTTCTCAGCTGTCTGGTTGTGACAGTACCCCTCCCTCTACGAGTGGACTCCGGACACTCAGAACCCACCTTCTCAGGATGGGACCTATGGAATGCCCTGATGAGACGAGAGGCCTTAATGTCCGTCACTGGGACCCACATCCTCTCCTCAGGACCATACCCCTCCCACTGAACAAGGTACTGAAGAGAACCGCGGACAAGACGAGAATCCACAATCCTAGAGACCTGAAATTCAAGATTCCCATCAACCATAATCGGAGGAGGAGGCAAAGGCGAGGGTACAATGGGTTGAACATAACGTTTCAATAAGGACTTATGAAAAACATTATGGATCTTCCAAGTCTGAGGAAGATCAAGACGGTATGCAACAGGATTGATGACAGACAGGATTTTGTAAGGCCCAATAAACCTAGGACCCAACTTCCAGGAGGGAACCTTCAATTTGATATTCTTGGTAGACAACCACACCAGATCACCAACATTCAGGTCCGGACCAAGCACACGTCTCTTATCAGCCACACGCTTATATCTCTCACTCATGCTCTTTAGATTATCTTGAATCTTTTGCCAAATAGATGACAAAGACGAGGAGAATCTGTCCTCATCAGGTAAACCAGAAGACCCCTCTCCCGAGAAAGTCCCAAACTGTGGATGAAACCCATATGCACCAAAAAATGGTGACTTATCAGAGGACTCCTGACGACGGTTATTTAAAGCAAACTCAGCAAGGGACAAAAAAGAACACCAATCCTCTTGATTCTCCGCCACAAAACAACGCAGATATGTCTCCAGATTCTGATTGACGCGCTCTGTCTGGCCATTCGACTGCGGGTGGAAAGCAGAAGAGAATGACAACCGAACCCCCAAGCGAGAACAGAAAGCCTTCCAGAATCTGGAAACAAACTGCGTGCCCCTATCAGAGACTATGTCTGAAGGAATACCGTGCAACTTGACAATGTGATCAACAAATGCCTGCGCCAGCGTCTTAGCATTGGGCAAACCAGGAAAAGGGATGAAATGCACCATTTTGCTAAAACGGTCCACCACCACCAGAATCACAGTCTTCCCCGAGGAACGAGGCAGGTCCGTGATAAAGTCCATGGACAGATGTGTCCAAGGACGGGAAGGAATGGGTAAGGGAAGGAGAGGACCTGATGGCCGTGAATGAGGGACCTTGGCACGAGCGCAAGTCTCGCAGGCTGCCACAAAACCCTCAACCGACTTACGAAGCGCAGGCCACCAGAATCTCCGAGCGATGAGATCCAGTGTGGCTCTTACCCCCGGGTGCCCAGCAAGGACCGTATCGTGGTGTTCTTTAAAAATCTTGTGTCTTAAAGCGAGAGGCACAAACAACCTCCCAGGAGGACAAAGATCAGGAGCCTCTGACTGGGCTGCCTGCACCTCTGCCTCCAATTCAGGAAAAAGAGCAGAGACCACCACACCTTCAGCCAAAATGGGACCCGGGTCTTCAAAATTCCCGCCTCCCGGAAAACAACGTGACAGGGCATCTGCCTTCACATTCTTAACTCCAGGGCGGAACGTGACAACAAAATTAAACCTAGAAAAGAACAACGACCATCTGGCCTGTCTCGGGTTCAGACGCTTGGCTGACTCCAAGTAGGCCAGATTTTTATGGTCAGTAAATACGGTAATAGGGTGTCTGGCTCCCTCTAGCCAATGGCGCCATTCCTCAAAAGCCAACTTGATGGCCAACAATTCCCTATCTCCCACATCGTAATTTCCCTCCGCGGAGGAGAGTTTTCTTGAGAAAAAGGCACACGGTCGCCAATTGGCAGGAGAGGAACCCTGAGACAAGACCGCCCCCACACCCACCTCAGAAGCATCAACCTCAACTATGAAGGGTAATGAAACATCAGGTTGCACCAAGATGGGAGCGGAAGCAAAACTCTCCTTGATATCAGAAAAGGCCTTACGCGCCTCTACTGACCAAGAAGAAAAATCTACCCCCTTTCTGGTCATATCAGTGAGTGGTTTAACAATAGAAGAATAATTCAAAATGAACTTCCTGTAATAATTGGCAAAGCCCAAAAAACGCATCAGCGCCTTTTGATTCTCAGGAAGCTCCCACTCAAGCACAGCGCGGACCTTCTCGGGGTCCATGCGAAAACCAGAAGCGGAGAGAAGAAACCCCAGAAATTGAATTTCTGGAACCGCAAACACACATTTTTCCAGTTTCGCATATAATTTATTCTCCCGCAGGATGAGCAAGACCTGACGTAAATGTTCCTTATGAGTTTTGAAATCGGGAGAAAAAATCAAAATGTCATCCAAATACACCAATACAAATTTTCCCATCAAATGATAAAAAATGCTGTTCACGAAATGCTGAAAAACGGCTGGGGCATTCATCAAACCAAAAGGCATAACCAAATTCTCAAAATGGCCCTCAGGGGTATTGAAGGCCGTCTTCCATTCGTCCCCTTCTCTGACCCTGACCAGGTTGTATGCCCCTCTTAAATCTAATTTGGAAAAGACTTTAGCCCCAACAACCTGGTTAAACAGGTCCGGGATCAGAGGAAGCGGATAAGGGTCACGAATTGTGATATTGTTCAGCTCCCTGAAATCCAGACAAGGTCTTAAAGAACCATCTTTTTTCTTAACAAAGAAAAAACCAGCGGCAACAGGTGACTTTGAGGGTCGTATGTGTCCCTTTCTCAGACTCTCAGAGATATAAGTACGCATAGCGATCCTCTCAGGTTGGGAAAGATTGTATAAACGAGATTTAGGCAGCTTGGCGTCTGGGATGAGATTAATAGGGCAATCGTACTCCCTGTGCGGGGGCAAATCCTGAACTCCACTCTCAGAGAAGACATCCGAAAATTCAGAGAGAAAAGATGGTACAGTCTTAGTAGCAACCTCAGAAACAGATGTCGTGAGGCAATTCTCTCTGCAAAAGTCACTCCAACCATTTATTTGCCTTGCTTGCCAATCAATGGTGGGGTTATGTTTAGTGAGCCAGGGTAGCCCCAACACTAGAGGAGTCGGCAAACCGCTAAGGACGAAACATGACACATCCTCAACATGAGCATCACTCACAATTAAACGGATATTGTGAACTATGCCCTTTAATGACTTCTGAGAAAGTGGAGCGGAATCGATAGCAAACACAGGAATATCCTTTCTCAAAGCGCACACCTGGAAACCATGAGTTATCGCAAAATGATTATCAATGAGATTGACCGCTGCTCCACTATCCACAAAAATCTCACAAAAAATGTTCTTGCTCTCTAGCGCCACCCTAGCCGGCAGGACAAAACGGGAACTACAAGCAAACGGAAAATCTTCAATCTCCGCCTCAATCCTGCCAATAGTAACAGACGGAACATTTTTCAAAGATTTTTTCCTCTTTGTTTCTTTATTATACCCAGAGAACTGCCTGAATCTCCTAGAGGGACAAATATTTGCCAAATGATTAATACCTCCACAACAAAAACAAACCCTCTCATGCGGGCTGAATCTTCTATTGTCAGAAGCAATCAACCCCAGCTGCATGGGCTCCTGCTCAGAAGGGGCTGACAGCGACTGAGACCCCTGCGCAGAGAATGGGACCGCTGCACAGTCCTGGGACCGAGTATGACAGGAAAGAGAGATCTCTCCTCTCTCTCTAAGACGCCTGTCAATACGAACGGCCTGAGACATAGCAGAGTCCAAAGAAATAGGCCTTTCATGAAAGGCAAATGCATCTTTCAATCCCTCTGAAAGACCATGGCAAAATTGACTTCGGAGTGCAGCATCATTCCAACCAGTATCAGCTGCCCATCTCTGAAATTCTGAGCAGTATATTTCTGCGGATTGTTTACCCTGGCATAGGAGACGTAGTCTAGACTCCGCCAGAGCAATACGATCCGGATCATCATATATCTGACCCAGGGCTAAAAAGAATTCATCCACTGAACGGAGGGGCCGTGCCCCCTCCGGCAGCGAAAAGGCCCAGGACTGAGCGTTACCCCTGAGCAGCGATATAATGATCCCCACCCTCCGTTCCTCATCACCAGAAGAATGGGGAAGAAGGCGAAAATGGAGTTTGCAAGCCTCTCTAAAACGCACAAAATTCTCACTACCCCCGGAGAACGTATCCGGGAGCGAGATCTTAGGCTCAGAACAAGCTCCATGAACGCAAGCTGAACCGGTCACTTGAAGCTGAGACAAAGTCTTACGGAGGTCAGCTACCTCCAATGAAAGACCCTGGAAGCGTTCAGCCAAAAGTGAAACCGGATCCATGCTTAAGACGGTTTTGGCGGCTTATAATGTCACGGAATGTGTACAGGTAACAAGGCAAAGCAACATGTATAAACGACTCGCTGGATACAAAAACTAAGGAACCAAGGGAGACCCCTGCAGAAGACCTGGCACTTTCCCTGGCTGCTCAGCCTATGCAAAGATCCTAATGGTGGAGGTTTGCATATCCACGAACCTTGACTATAAAGCCCTGAGCACCCTACTATAGTGAGGGGACACGACCACCGGCTCCCTACACAAGACACGGAGGGAGTCAGGGTCATCTGGGATCCAGCAAACAGATATTAACATATAAAAGTACACTTAGCTTTGAAGCAAACAGGAGGACAGATCAGCGTGCACACACACTCCAGGAAGTAATATAAGCCGCCCAGAAAAGCATTCTGGGGAGGCATTTAAAGGGAAGCAATTAAGACATGACAGCTGAGAGAGGCTGACGAGAGGAGGAGCTGAATACCACAACACAGAAATTCAAGGAGGAGGTTCTGAAAGGCCTCTGTCAGAGCTTCTCAGCTGTCTGGTTGTGACACTACTCCTATCCTCCCACCCCGCTCCAGCAGTTATACCACCTTAATGCTGGGCAATGGCGCACATAGGCAGTGACCAACCGACTACAAAGGATGTCTTGATAGTAGTTGAGTTTTTCATCCCTTTCAGAAGCTGGAAAAAAAAAGGCCCCCATTTTGGACCAGTCATAAGGGTCTAACAAGGTGGAGAGCCAGTAGTCATCCCTCCTTCTGAATGGTGATGATGCGGCTGTCACTACGCAAGCAAGTCAGCATGCATCTGGCCATTTACGTAAGGGACTTGGAGGGACTCCCTGCCTCCATCTCCACTGCATACTGCCACGGTCTGTAGGGGTCATCGGCTTCATCTTCATTGTCACCCTCTAGCTCCTCATGGTCTTCCTGTCGCTTGGACAGATAAACCACCTAGTTCTGTATAGAATTCCTGGGCGTTTATGTTCTTCTCCTCCTCCTCCTCCTCCTGTGATGTAGACGCCACGTCTTCTGTCCCCTCACCAGACAGGTTTAACAGCATCTGCTACAGGACGTGAAGGAGTAGAAATACATCATTCATCCCGTAGTTAGTGATGATCGAGCACCAAAGTATTCAGGTGTTTGGGTGTTCGGCCCAAACACATTGCTAAATTCGTGCACTCAACCCAGCACCCGAGTATAATGGGAGTCAATGGGAGACAACCAGGCACCCCCTGCTCTGAAGAGGGGAGGGTTCCTGGTCCATGGGAAAAAGTCAGAAAGTGACAGAAACACCACCGAAATGGATCGGGAACAGCATGGGGATGATGTCTGGATGCATCCTTGACTCCCAGGTCGCTGCTGGGAACCATAGTGTTTGAGTTGTACGCCACTTTAAAGACTGACATAAATACGCACAACAAAAAAAAATCTATTTACAGGAAAAATTGTTAGGAAACATTATTTCCAGTATATTCAATTGTATATAAAGTGCAAGTGCTGCAAAGAATTACAAGCAAGAGGCACTCCGATACAACCTGTATATCACATAGAGGAGGGCCTCATTCACATTGTGGTACAATTGTTCAGGTAGTGGGACTCCTACATTCATAAAGCCTATGCAATACGTGAAAGGGCTGCCAAAAATTGCAAGGAACCAGCAGTCCAAAACACCCTTTGTTACACATAAAGGAGGGCATCATACACACCCTTGAAAAATTACGATTGATGGCCTGCTGGTGACCCTCAAAAACAATTGGAGCAAGGGCCTACTGATCTGACTATCTAATACCTTAGGGGCGAGGGCCTGCTGCCGCATTGGTGACTCTAGATAACCTCTGGGCGATTGCACGTCCCCATGACGGTGACGATCCATGAGAGGGGGGGTCAAGTTATTGAAGCAGAAGCATGCAAGGAAGGCAGCAGGCACACGGCAAATACCCACTCCCGACTCAGTGAGGTAGGGACGATAAATAACAATACAGCACTCCTAAACGTCCCTGTTATTGGAATGAGTACACTTTCAGTTGCCAGCAGCCAACTTTCTCCCGGCCTCCACAGCGTTCACCCAGTGTGCCATCATGGTGAGGATTGTGTTGACCAGACTCTTGGCTACTGAGACTGGACTTGTAGGTGAGGGCCTGCTGCCACTTTGTTGACTCTAGATAACTTCTATGTGATCGCACATTCCCGTGATGGCGATGATCCATTTGGATGTCTGCCCTATCAACTTTGGAGCAAATTTTCAACAAGGACCTTCTGGTATAGCACCGTTTTGCTTGTCCTCTCCACCAGAGGAATGAGAGATGAGAAGTTCTCTTTGTAGCAGGGGTTGAGAAGGGTGAACAACAAGTAATCCGTGTTGTCTAAAATGCATATAGCGCGCAGGTCGCGGGAAAGGCAGCCTAACATGAAGTCAGCCATGTGTACCAGATTACCAACAGGCAAGACTTCGCTGTCATCATCAGAAGGTGAGCTGACCCTGTAAAAGATTGTAGGTGAGGGCCTGCAGGTGAGCTGACCCTGTAAAACATAATATATGCGAGGGCCTGCAGTTGAGCTCATGCTGTAAAAGATTGTAGGTGAAGGCCTGCAGGTGACCTGACCCAGTAAAAGATTATATGCGAGAGCCTGCAGTTAAGCTGACCCTTTAAAACATTATATGCAAGGGCCTGTAGTTGAGCTGGCCCTGTAAAACATTGTATGCGTGGGCCTGCAGGTGAGCTGACCCTGCAAAACATTAGTGGCGAGAGCCTGCTGGTGAGCTGACCCTGTAAAACATTATATGCAAAGGCCTGCTGGTGGGCTGACACTCTAAAACATTATATGCGAGGGCCTGCAGGTGAGCTGACCCTGTAAAACATTATATGCGAGGGCCTGCTGCTGAGCTGACCCTCTAAAACATTAGGGGCGAGGGCCTGTTGGTGAGCTGAAACTCTAAAACATTATATGCGAGTGACTGCTGGTGAGCTTAAGCTCTAAAACATTATATGCTAATGCCTGCAGGGGAGCAGAAGCTGTAAAACATTATATGTGAGTGCCTGCAGGTGAGCTGACGCTCTGAAACATTATATGCAAGTGCATGCTGGTGAGCTGATGCTCTAAAAAATTATATGCGAGGGCCTGCAGGTGAGCTGACCCTGTAAAACATTAGGGGTGAGGGCCTGTTGGTGAGCTGACATTCTAAAACAGTATATGCGAGTGCCTACTGGTGAGCTGACGCTCTAAAACATTATATGCTAGTGCCTGCAGGGGAGCAGAAGCTGTAAAACATTATATGTGAGTGCGTGCAGGTGAGCTGATGCTCTAAAACATTATATGCAAGTGAATGCTGGTGAGCTGATGCTCTAAAACATTATATGTATGTTCCTGCTGGTGAGCTGACACTCTAAAACATTATATGCGAGTGCATGCTGTTCAGCTGACCCTATAAAAAAAATTTGAGTTGAGGGCCTGCAGTTGAGCTGACCCTGTAAAACATTTTATGCGAGGGCCTGCAGGTGAGCTGACCCTGTAAAACATTAGGGGCTAGAGCCTGCTGGTGAACTGACCCTGTAAAACATTATATGCGAGGGCCTGCTGGTGGGCTGACACTCTAAAACATTATATGCAAGGGCCTGCTGCTGAACTGACGCTCTAAAACATTAGGGGTGAGGGCCTGTTGGTGAGATGACGCTCTAAAACATTATATGCAAGTCTCTGCTGGTGAGTTCATGCTCTAATACATTATATGCGAGTGCCTGCAGGGGAGAAGAAGCTGTAAAACATTATATGTGAGTGGCTGCAGGTGAGCTGACGCTCTAAAACATTATCTGCGAGTGCATGCTAGTGAGCTGATGCTCTAAAACATTATATGTGAGTGCCTGCTCGTGAGCTGATGCTCTAAAACATTATATGCGAGGGCCTGCAGGTGAGCTGACCCTATAAAACATTATATGCGAGGGCCTGCTGCTGAGCTGAGCCTCTAAAACATTAGGGGTAATGGCCTGTTGGTGAGCTGATGCTCTAAAACATTATATGTGAGTGCCTGCTGGTGAGATGACGCTCTAAAACATTATATGCGAGGGCCTGAAGGTGAGCTGACCCTGTAAAACATTAGGGTCGAGGGCCTGTTGGTGAGCTCACGCTCTAAAACATTATATGCGAGTGCCTGTTGGTGAGCTGACGCTCTAAAACATTATATGCGAGTGCATGCTGGTGAGCTGATGCTCTAAAACATTATATGCGATTGCCTGCTGGTGAGCTGACGCTCTAAAACATATGCGAGTGCATGCTGTTCAGCTGATCCTATAAAAAATTTGAGTTGAGGGCCTGCAGTTGAGTTGACCCTATAAAAAAATTGAGTTGGGGACCTGCAGTTGAGCTGACCCTAAAATTGGAGTGGAGGGAATATATACAATCTGGATGAGGAGGAGAAAACAAGATTCAACCATATGCTCTTTTTTGTGTTGGAAAAGGTGCATGGGACTACACTACATTAGATTGAGTACATTATACATGATAGATTCAAATTGCCTTTATGTTCATCATCAGCTCAGCTCTCCTCTGGTGGAGTTGAGAAGTCAGGGGCAATCCAGGCCTTGTTAATTTTTCATTCCAACCTGTCAGCATTGCCAGTGGACAAGTGGATACGCTTATCAGTTATAATGCCACCAGCAGCACTAAATACACGCTCAGACAAAACACTGTCGGCAGGGCAGGCCAGCACCTCGAAGGCGTAGAGCGCAAGTTTGTGCCACATGTCCAACTTGGACATCCAGTAGTTGTAAGGCACTGAGGGATCGTTGAGAACGCTGACACGGTCTGCTATGTATTCCTTCACCATCTTCCAAAAGTATTCCCTCCTTGTACCACTAGGCCACGCTTCAGGGTGAGGTTGCTGGTGGGGTATCATGAAAGTGCCCCATGCCTTGGAGAGTGTTGCCCTGTCTTTGTTGGAACTGTTGTGTGTGCCCCTTGTCTCCCTTCCTCGGTTGCCTAAGGAAGTACGGATTCTGCCGGCCGCGTTGTCAGATTGAAAATATTGGAGCAATCTCTCAACAAGTACCTTCTGGTATTGCACCATTTTACTCGTCCTCTCCACCACAGGAATGAGAGATGAGAAGCCCTGGGGGTTGAGAAGGGTGAACACCCAGTAATCTCTGTTATCTAAAATGCGTATAACGCGAGGGTCGCAGGAAAGGCAGCCAAACATGAAGTCAGCCATGTGTGCCAGAGTACCAACAGGCAAGACGTCGATGTCGACATCAGGATGACTCTCCATCTCCTCATCCTCCTCTTCCTCCTTCTCTTCTGCCCATCCATGCTGAACCGATGGAATTAAAGTTCCATGGGTACTACCCTCTGTAGCAGAGGTAACTGTCTCCAGCTCCTCCTCCTCTTCATGGTCCAATTCGCGCTGAGAAGATGAACTGAGGATGGGCTGGCTATCACCCTGTGTAATGTCCTCCCCCATTTCCTCGTCTGCCACATTCAGAGCGTTGTCCTTAATTGTGAGCAGCGATCGTTTGAGTAGACACAACAGTGGGATGGTTACGCTGATAATAGCGTTCTCGCCACTAACCATCTGTGTGGATTTATCAAAGTTTTTTAAAGCCTCACAGAGGTCTGACATCAATGCCCACTCCTCGCTTGTGAATAGTGGCAGTTGACTCGAAAGGCGACGACCATGTTGCAGCTAGTATTCCACAACTGCCCTCTGCTGCTCACAAAGTCTGGCCAACATGTGGAACGTAGAGTTCCAGCGCATGCTCACGTCGCACAACAGTCAGTGAGCTGGAAGCCGCAAGCGCTGCTGCAGTGTTAACAGACCGGCTGAAGCTGTGGACGACTTGCGGAAATGGGCACACACGGAGCACGCCCTCACTAGTAGCTGTGGCAAATTGGGGTAGGTTTTGATAAACCACTGAACCACTAAGTTTAAGATGCTGACTAGGCATGGGATGTGTGTCAGGTTGCCTAGTTCCAAAGCCGCCACTAAGTTATGGCCATTTTCATGCCTGATTGTAGGTTGAGTGGAGAGAGCCACAGCTCGATCTGGTCCCTTATACCCTGCCAAAGCTCTGCGGCAGTGTGCTGTTTGTCCACTAAGCAGATCAGCTTCAGCACGGCCTGTTGACGCTTACCCACAGCAGTGCTACACTGATTCCAGCTAGCGACTGATGGCTGACTGCTGCTGGAGGTTAAAGTGGAGGAGGAGGCTGGGGAGGAGGAGAAGTGGGGGTTCGAGCCAGTAACATAGCTGCTGGTGGAGACCCTGATGGATGTAGGGCCTGCAATCCTGGGCGTGGGTAGCACCTGTGCCATCCCAGGGATCGACTCACTGCTGGCCTCCACAACATTTACCCAGTGTGCGGTCAGGGAAATGTAGCGTCCCTGGTCACCAGCACTTGTCCATGTGTCTGTGGTTAAGTGGACCTTCCCAGTAACTGCGTTGGTCAGGGCACGGGTGATGGTTTGGGACACATGCTGGTGTAAGGCGGACGTGGCACACAGTGAAAAATAGTGGCAGCAGGGGACTACATACCGAGGGACGGCCGCCGACATCAGGCTGCGGAAGGCCTCAGTGTCCACAAGCCTAAATGGCAACATTTCAAGGTCCAGTAATTTTGAAAGTTGCACATTTAGTGCTATGGCCTGTGGGTGGGTGGTTGGGTATTTGCGCTTGCGATCAAATGACGTTCAAAATTATGGACATTTGGGTGCTGCGCTGGGACAAGGAAGTGGATGTTGTTGCTGATGGTTCATGTGAAGGTCCAGGTGTAGGGCGAGGGGCATCTGGGCCTGCGCCTTTGACAGGGGATTGGCCAGCAGTGCATTACACAGGGGAAGAGGAGGTAGTGGTGTGACCCGCAGACCCAGATTGTGGACCCAGGCGTTCGGCCCACTTATTACAGTACTTGGATGCCATGTGGTGGATCATGCTTGTGGTGGTGAGGTTGCTAGTGTTCACGCCCCAGCTCATTTTGGTACGGCACAGGTTGCAAACTACCACTCTATTGTCATCTTTCCTCAAAAAAGCGCCATACTGTGGAACACCTACCCCTTGGCAATGTAGATTTATGCATGGGGGTGCTCAGTGTAACTGTTGCGGGCCTGTTTGGTGAGGGCCGACGTCTCCCTTTTGCAACCCCACTGCCTTTTCCAGCCTGTTGCGGTGCTGCAGATCCCTCCCCCTCTGTACTGCTGTCCTCGCTCGGCTTTTCGCCTTCGCATGTTGGGTCAGTGACCTCATCGTCAACCACCTCCTCTTCCACTTCTTCACTCTGCTCATCCTCCTGACTTGACCTAACCACAACCTTAGTGATTGACAACTGTGTCTAATCATCATCCACCTCATGAACTAATGATTGCCTTTCACCAACGTCTTGAGACTGTGAAGGCTCAAAAGGATGAGAATCAGGGCACAATATGTCAGGTCCCTCTTTAAGCGTGCTGGCCGCAAGTACCAAATGTAATAGTGGCGCTGGAAAGAGCTACTTGGAATATCCGAGTGTGGGATCACTCGTTTGGCAAGCCTCTCCATGGAGGGAGGAAGGATCATCAGAGTGAGAATTCGGTTGACCAGACTCTTGGCTACAGAGACTGGACTTGGTGGAAGAGATGGTGGTGCTTAACCGACTGGAAGCATTATCTTCAGCAATCCTACCGACCAACTATTCGCACTGGTCCAACTTGGACAGTGTTGTCCTGCGCCGCCCAGCTAAGTTGGACATGATGCTGGGTACGGTGGATGTTGTTTTTTTTTTTTTTTTGTGCACTGGCAGCAGGCACAGTTTAACCGCCTCCCGACCGCTGAACGCACGGATGCGTCCGGGAGGCGGTCGATTCATTCCTCCTGGACGCATCCGTGCGTCATCTCGCGAGATGCAAATGAACGAGAACAATTTCGTCACCAGCCTGCCAGCCAATGATCGTGGCTGGCGGGCTGGCGATTTTTAAAATGTCAAATCAGAAGCCATCTAACACATCATATTAGTAAATATGATGTTTTAAATGGCTTCCCTGCTCCTCTGCTGGTCCTTTTGGTCGGTTGGTTCCAGCAGAGGAGCAGGCTTCACAGTGAGTACACCAAACACCACACACTTTAGCCCCAGATCACCCTCTGCACCCCAATTAACCCCTTGATCACCCCTTCTTGCCCCTGTCAATCAATAGTGAAAGGGAAAAAAGTGATCAGTGTAAACTGTCACTTTTTTTTCCCACTGGTATTGGTTTTAGGATAGTTTAGGCCCCTTGGTTAGGTAGTTTAGTGATCGGTTAGCGCCCAGCCCACCGCACCGCAGTCACTGATTCGCTGATTAGCGTATCGCTAATCAGCATTTGTACTTTTATAGTATCTGTAAGTGATCAAAATTGATCACAGTCAGATCTATAATAGTATTAGTGTCACCTTAGTTCGCCCTCCACCCACCCTGATCGGTCGCCCACACGTGCGTTCACCCATGCCCGCCCCGCCGCAGTGACAAAAATGTTTTATTTTTTTGATCACTGTACAACGCAGCGGCCTCCGGTACTTCGCTAGCCTCCCATTTGTAAGACAGGCTTGCTTTTTTTCTTGGGTAGTCTCAGGGAATACCCCTAAATTTAGTTGCCCAAATGTCAAACAGGGGGTATTCTTCTGAAGAGGCCTACAGGCTTCTGACCCAGTCGGATGAGGAATGGGAACCCTCATCTGACGAATCCAGCGGGTCAGAATATGAACCTGTAGAAAGCAGTGGCAGTCTGAATCAAAGTTCGGACGAGGAGGTTGAGGTCCCTGATAGCACCAGGTGTACCCGGCCCCGTGTCGCTAGACCACAGGTTGCGCAGGATCCACTTCAAGGGCAGCAGAGTGGGGCTGGCGCTGTCGGATTACGTGGTGAGGCATACACCAGCAGCGCAGCCCATCCTGGACCTAGTACCAGCACTGCCGTACAACATGGTGAAGTGGCGAGCACCAGAAGGGCAGTTGAAGCTGGTACGGTGGCACGTGCAGTAGTTACCCCGTCGCAGCCACAGCACAGACAGGCCCGTAGAGCCCCTAGAATCCCTGAGGTGCTGGCAAACCCTGATTTGCAGTCCCCCACGTCAGCCGCACCTGTAGTTCCCCCTTTCACCGCCCAGTCTGGAGTTCGGGTTGAGACAGCTCAGATCGGTTCGGCCCTGTGATTTTTTGAGCTGTTCTTGACTGCGGAGCTCTTAGACTTAGTTCTGGCAGAAACAAATCGGTATGCCACACAATTTATAACCGCCAACCCGGGAAGCTTTTATGTCCAGCCTTTCCGGTGGAAACCAGTCCAAGTTTCCGAAATAAAAATTTTTCTGGGCCTTCTCCTCAACATGGGTCTAACTAAAAAGCATGAATTGTGGTCATATTGGTCCACGAACCCAATTCATCACATGCCCATGTTCTCTGCTGCCATGTCCAGAGCACGATTTGAGGCCATCCTGCGTTTCCTGCACTTTAGCGACAACACCACCTCCCGTCCCAGAGGCCACCCAGCTTTTGACCGGCTCCACAAAATTCGGCCCCTCATAGACCACTTCAACCAGAAATTTGCAGATTTGTATACCCCAGAGCAAAACATCTGCGTAGACGAGTCCCTAACACATTTTACCAGGCACCTTGGCTTCAAACAATACATCCCAAGCAAGCATATGGGCCCGGTATGGGGTCAAATTGTATAAGCTCTGTGAAAGTGCCACAGGCTATACCCACAAATTTCGTGTCTATGAGGGAAAAGATTAGACCCTGGAGCCGGTCGGTTGCCCTGACTACCTGGGGAGCAGTGGGAAGACAGTCTGGGACTTGGTGTCACCCTTATTTGGCAAGGGGTACCATCTTTATGTGGACAATTTTTACACAAGTGTGGCCCTCTTCAGGCATTTGTTTCTAGAACAGATTGGCTGCTGTGGCACCGCGCGAACTAGTCGCACGGGCTTCCCCCAACGGCTCGTTACCACCCGTCTTGCAAGGGGGGAGAGGGCTGCCTTGTGCAACCAAGAACTGCTCGCGGTGAAATGGAGAGACAAGCGTGACGTTTACATGCTCTCCTCCATTCACGCAGACACGACAATCCAAATTGAACGAGCAACCCATGTCATTGAAAAGCCCCTCTCAGTCCACGACTATAACCTTCACATGGGAGGGGTGGACTTCAATGACCAGATGTTGTCTCCGTATTTAGTGTCCCGCCGCACCAGACGCTGGTATAAGAAGGTGTCTGTATATTTAATTCAATTGGCTCTGTATAATAGTTTTGTTCTCTACAGTAAGGCTGGGAGAACACGATCCTTCCTCAAATTTCAAGAAGAGATCATCGAGAACCTCCTGTATCCAGGAGGTTCCGTGGCCCCATCCACCAGTGTAGTTAGCCGTCTACACGAGCGACATTTCACCAATGTCGTTGCTGGTACCTCAACCCAACCGTCACCCCGAAAAAAATGTTGTGTCTCTAGCAGGAGTGGAATAAGGTGTGACACCCGCTATTTCTGTCCTGACTGCCCTGACCACCCTGCCCTATGCTTAGGGGAGTGTTTCCGGAAGTACCACACACAGGTACACCTAGCATAGGGATCACATCTCACCAGGACAGGCACACAGGGCTATTAGGGCCCATTCACACACAGCTGCTGCAAACCTCTCCTTTCACCTGGGACTAACGCACTTTGCCACATCTTTTGCGCTTTGCACATTGTCCCATGGGGAAGGAGAGGTTTGTCCTATAAAGGTAAAAAAAAAAATCACCAGTAAGCAAAAAGGTTAATGTTCAGTTTCAAAAGTTAAAGTTTATATGTTCTGTTCAAAAGTTATTATAAAGTTAATACAATTATTGCGTTGCGGCCTGTTTTTTTTTTTTTTTTACCTTCCAGGTGGACCAACCGATCGACTAGCTGCAGCACTGATGTGCATTCGGACAGAAGCATTGCGCTGCTGTCAGATTACACACAAGTCGGTGTATGCGGCGCTGCAAGACGAGATTTCTCCTCTGCAGTAAAAGATACGTTTGCCGAGGCATATGAGCTGAGGAGGTGGCGGTGTTCATATGCTTTGGCAAACACTTTGTATATAAAAAAATATATAAAAAATCCCGGCAATGATTTATTCATCCACATCGATTGATGTGAATGGAGAAATCTGGTTTGCCAGGGCATACGAGCTAAGTGGGTATGGATGTTGGGCGGAGCTCCTATGTCCTGGCAGACGCCTTTCCCCTCCTTTTTTTTTTTTGGGCAGAGATTTTTTCATCCACATTGATCGATGCGAATGAAGAAATCTCATTACCTGTATGCTCAATATAAGGAGAATAGCAGAAACTCCTAATGCTGGCCATACATGTAATGATTGCGGAGACCCTCAAATGCCAGGGCAGTACAAATGACCCCATTTTGGAAAGAAGACACCCCAAGGTATTCGCTGAGGGGCATATTGAGTCCATGAAAGACTGAACTTTTTGTCCCAAGTTAGCGGAAAGTGAGATTTTGTGAGAAAGAAACCAAAAAAATATCAATTTCCGCTAACTTATGCAAAAAAAAAAAATTTCTATGAACTCGCCAGGCCCCTCATTGAATACCTTGGGGTGTCTTCTTTCCAAAATGGGGTCACATGTGGGGCATTTATACTGCCCTAGCTTTTTAGGGGCCCTAAAGCGTGAGAAGAAGTCTGGGATCCAAATGTCTAAAAATGCCCCCCTAAAAGGAATTTGGGCACCTTTGCGCATCTAAGCTGAAAAAAAGTGTCACACATGTGGTATCGCCGTACTCAGGAGAAGTTGGGGAATGTGTTTTGGGGTGTCAGTTTACATATACCCATGCTGGGTGAGAGAAATATCTTGGCAAAAGACAACATTTCCCATTTTTTTATACAAAGTTGGCATTTGACCAAGATATTTATCTCACCCAGCATTGGTATATGTAAAATGACACCCAAAAACACATTCCCCAACATCTCCTGAGTACGGCGATACCACATGTGTGACACTTTTTTGCAGCCAAGGTGGGCAAAGGGGCACACATTCCAAAGAGCACCTTTCGGATTTCACAGGCCATTTTCTACAGATTTTGATTGCAAACTACTTCTCACGTATATGGGCCCCTAAAATGCCAGGGCAGTATAACTACCCCACAAGTGACCCCATTTTGGAAAGAAGATACCCCAAGGTACAGAAACAGTTTTCGGATGTTGTTCTGTATATGTCAGGGATGTGTATTACATGCACACACTACAGAGACAGTAGATGAGGACTGGTCCCTGATTATTTAAATTTACGCTAAAGAAACAGTTTTTGGATGGAGTTCTGTATATATCATGGATGTGTATTAAACGCACACTATAGACAATAAATGTAGCGCTGATTACTTGAATTTACACAGAAAGACACAGTCTGCGGATGATGTACAGTATATGTCACTAATAGGTATTAAAGAAAAATATCTTGCTGCTGCCAAACGCACACACAGTAGTCGTTAAAAGGACTTTGGTGTCTTTGAAAAGCTTTTGGTACTAAAAACAGCAAATTTCTCTCCCTGCACTATGTGTCCCTTCCTCAGCTTGGATGTCCCTTTACTGTTCTTTAGGGGAAGAACAGTAAAAGGGTGGCACACCCTTTCATCCCCAAAATAATAAGATAAAAATAAAAATATAAAAAATAGTGATTATATCACATTAGCAATGGGCTATATCAATATTACATCCAACAAGATCACAATGTCTGTCAACCATACAGCAAAGTGGCAATAATAGTAAGACTTAATACTAAATGCCGATCTCACACCGGGTGAAAAATGGAGGATATGACCCAGTAGTCTCAATATATTAATACACTATATGTGTGACAGACAAAGGGGGAAGTGGATATAGTTAATGTCTGTAGCATATACTATATCCAATATCATAAATTGGTGGTACCAATATATAAAATATAAAAATACAAAAACATAAAATATATAATTGTCTCAATGCATTGAGTTAGCGTTTGTTATTTATGTACAATTCAGTTCACAGTTCTCCTTTGTTGGTCCTTCCTTGATAATAGGAGCTTAATAATGATCCATCTATTATATCCACTGTTGGTGGTATAGTGTACGCCGATCCTGCGTCCCACGTGATAACAGTGAGGCTACAAGTATTTGATTGTAATTCATATAGTATACTCACTGTGAGTAATATAATATAGACCAACCGTGCGTCCCACGTGGTGACAGTAAGGTAACGGTGAGGCTTCTCTTACCTCCACTGCTCCGTGTATGGCGAGAGCTGGTAACTGTTGCAGCCGCTCGTACCAGTGTCTCACGTGGTATCGTTAGCTGCACTCGGCGGTCCACGTGTTACGCTACAGATATACTCGAGCCGGTCGGCTGTAGTAAGGTCGTACTTACAATGTCCGAGGAGCGCTCCACCTTTCTTGTTATTAATTCTGTTATACCAAACGCGTTTCGGAGTTTGCCCAACTCCTTCTTCAGTGGTCATGTTTCATCAAAAATCCACCCACTTATTTACCCAAGTTCAGTCTTTCCCAAGACCCAAAATGGATTCTCGATTAACACCAACTCAAAATGTTTGCATATTTTGAGAATATGTATTATCCATATCTCATTCATATATCTGAAAGTTTGGGTCCCTTTCTTATTTACTCACAATGTCCTCTCCCCCAATCCTAAAGATACTAAAAAAAGCATGCGTTTTTTTCTTCCAAATACTTCATATAATGACCCTATGTATTCATTTTCATTATACAAACCGGATTCCAAAAAAGTTGGGACACTATACAAATCGTGAATAAAAACTGAATGCAATGATGTGGAGGTGCCAACTTCTAATATTTTATTCAGAATAGAACATAAATCACAGAATAAAAGTTGACTCAGAATTTCATGGTGTCAACAAATCCCTAAAAAGTTGGGACAAGGCCATTTTCACCACTGTGTGGCATCTCCCCTTCTTCTCACAACACTCAACAGACGTCTGGGGACCGAGGAGACCAGTTTCTCAAGTTTCGAAATAGGAATGCTCTCCCATTCTTGTCTAATACAGGCCTCTAACTGTTCCATCGTCTTGGGCCTTCTTTGTTGCACCTTCCTCTTTATGATGCGACAAATGTTCTCTATAGGTGAAAGATCTGGACTGCAGACTGGCCATTTCAGTACCCGGATCCTTCTCCTACGCAGCCACGATGTGATTGATGCAGAATGTGGTCTGGCATTATCTTGTTGAAAAATGCAGGGTCTTCCCTGAAAGAGATGACGTCTGGATGGGAGCAGATGTTGTTCTAGAACCTGAATATATTTTTCTGCATTGATGGTGCCTTTCCAGACATGCAAGCTGCCCATGCCACACGCACTCATGCAACCCCATACCATCAGAGATGCAGGCTTCTGAACTGAGCGTTGATAACAACTTGGGTTGTCCTTGTCCTCTTCGGTCCGGATGACATGGCGTCCCAGATTTCCAAAAAGAACTTCGAATCGTGACTCATCTGACCACAGAGCAGTCTTCCATTTTGCCACACTCCATTTTAAATGATCCCTTGCCCAGTGAAAACGCCTGAGCTTGTGGATCTTGCTTAGAAATGGCTTCTTCTTTGCACTGTAGAGTTTCAGCTGGCAGCGGCGGATGGCACGGTGGATTGTAGTCACTGACAATGGTTTCTGGAAGTATTCCTGAGCCCATTCTGGGATTTCCTTTACAGTAGCATTCCTGTTTGTGGTGCAGTGTCGTTTAAGGGCCCGGAGATCACGGGCATCCAGTATGGTTTTACGGCCTTGACCCTTACGCACAGAGATTGTTCCAGATTCTCTGAATCTTCGGATGATGTTATGCACAGTTGATGATGATAGATGCAAAGTCCTTGCAATTTTTCGCTGGGTAACACCTTTCTGATATTGCTCCACTATCTTTCTGCGCAACATTGTGGGAATTGGTGATCCTCTACCCATCTTGGCTTCTGAGAGACACTGCCACTCTGAGAAGCTCTTTTTATACCCAATCATGTTGCCAATTGACCTAATTAGTGTTAATTGGTCTTCCAGCTCTTCGTTATGCTCAAATTTACTTTTTGCAGCCTCTTATTGCTACTTGTCCCAACTTTTTGGGGATTTGTTGACACCGTGAAAATTTGAATCAACGTATTTTTCCTTTAAAATGATACATTTACTCGGATTAAACTTTTGATCTGTCATCTACGTTCTATTACAAATAACATATTGACATTTGCCATCTCCACATCATTGCATTCAGCTTTTATTCACAATTTGTTTAGTGTCCCAACTTTTTTGGAATCCGGTTTGTATATATTTGCAAAATGTTATAAAAATAAACCAAAAATATGACAAAATATAAATATATATATATTACAGTTGCAAGAAAAAGTATGTGAACCCTTTGGAATGATATGGATTTCTGCACAAATTGGTCATAAAATGTGATCTGATCTTCATCTAAGTTACAACAATAGACAATCACAGTCTGCTTAACCTAATAACACACAAAGAGTTAAATGTTACCATGTTTTTATTGAACACACCATGTAAACACTCACAGTGCAGGTGGAAAAAGTATGTAAACCCTTGGATTTAATAACTAGTTGAACCTCCTTTGGCAGCAATAACTTTAACCAAACGTTTCCTGTAGTTGCAGATCAGACGTGCACAACGGTCAGGAGTAATTCTTGACCATTCCTCTTTACAGAACTGTTTCAGTTCAGCAATATTCTTGGGATGTCTGGTGTGAATCGCTGTCTTGAGGTCATGCCACAGCATCTCAATCGGGTTGAGATCAGGACTCTGACTGGGCCACTCCAGAAGGCGTATTTTCTTCTGTATAAGCCATTCTGTTGTTGATTTACTTCTATGCTTTGGGTCATTGTCCTGTTGCAACACCCATCATCTGTTGAGCTTCAGCTGGTGGACAGATGGCCTTAAGTTCTCCTGCAAAATGTCTTGATAAACTTGGGAATTCATTTTTCCTTCGACGATAGCAATCTGTCCAGGCCCTGACGCAGCAAAGCAGCCCCAAACCATGATGCCCTCTCCACCACCATACTTCACAGTTGGGATGAGGTTTTGATGTTGGTGTGCTGTGCCTCTTTTTCTCCACACATAGTGTTGTGTGTTTCTTCCAAATAACTCAACTTTGGTTTCATCTGTCCACAGAATATTTTGCCAGTACTGCTGTGTTCCAAGTGCTCTTGTGCAAACTGTAAACGTGCAGCAATGTTTTTTGTTTTTTTTTGGACAGCAGTGGCTTCCTCTGTGGTATTCTCCCATGAAATCCATTCTTGTTTAGTGTTTTACGTATCGTAGATTCACTAACAGGGATGTTAGCATATGCCAGAGACTTTTGTAAGTCTTTAGCTGACACTCTAGGATTCTTCTTCACCTCATTGAGCTGTCTGCGCTGCGCTCTTGCAGTCATCTTTACAGGACGGCCACACCTAGGGAGAGTAGCAGCAGTGCTAAACTTTCTCCACTTATAGACAATTTGTCTTACCGTGGACTGATGAACAGCAAGGTTTTTGGAGATATTTTTATAACCCTTTCCAGCTTTATGCAAGTCAACAATTCTTAATCGTAGGTCTTCTGAGAGCTCTTTTGTGCGAGGCATCATTCACATCAGGCAATGCTTCTTGTGAAAAGCAAACCCAGAACTGGTGTCTGTTTTTATAGGGCAGGGCAGCTGTAACCAACACCTCTAATCTCATCGCATTGATTGGATCCCAGTTGGCTGACACCTCAATCCAATTAGCTCTTGGAGATTTCATTAGTCTAGGGGTTCGCATACTTTTTCCACCTGCACTGTGAATGTTTACATGGTGTGTTCAATAAAAACATGGTGACATTTAATTATTTGTGTGTTATTAGGTTAAGCAGACTGTGATTGTCTATTGTTGTGACTTTGATGAAGATCGGATCACATTTTATGACCAATTTGTGCAGAAATCCATATCATTCCAAAGGGTTCACATACTTTTTCTTGCAACTGTAAATCTTTTTAATAGACGTAATCTTGCCGATATAGGCATATAAAGTGAAGTAATCATGTGACAAATCAATGTCTTCTTAATCATTATAATTTATTGAATTGACAGGGTGGGTCATACAGACATTGCACCTTATTTCAGAATAAGCAGGGTGGTGAGCCGCTGTTATATAGATATATCTATTCTACCAATAATGCCTTCAATAGCATGTCGGCGTGCAGGTTCATCGATACCACTGCCAAGACATTCCTGTAATGGTGGTTGCTGACGGCCAATGTTCCCCTACTCAATGCCGCGGTCCCGGGCTCCATGTTCAGGTGAGCACTGTCCTCCCTAAATGTATTTTTTGTCCACATCCTATCTGCATTTTTTACAGGACGGATGCGGAGCCGTTGACTTCAATGGGGCCCCAAAAAATGTGGACAGCTCTCAGTGTGCTGTCTGCCTCTGTATGTGCAACGGGTGGCCGCACCTCAGGGCAGTACTATATCGCGTCCCAGGTTTAGTAGGAATGCCGAGCGGTGTAGTGCGGCCTAAATGTCTCTTTATGTGTCACGGTGCTCCTACTTGGATACCGCTGGACTCCAGGCTTTGGCTCCGAAGCAATAAATAGGGGGAATAATTGAGGGATTTGAAAGAATAACTTGAGTCCAGACCTTGCAATGGCAGCTTTACTTTGAATAAACGTCTCTTCAAACTGTTTTCAGGCCTCGGCTTGGTTCCAGCAGGCTTTAGCATTACACTGGCAGGCAAACCCAACTCTGCTTTATCTCTTTCTCTCCGCTGTACTGACAGGCTAGCTTAGTAACTTTGCTTTACTTCTTTATCATGCACTTCACTCTTGTAGTCAGACTTATGTTTTTCCAAAAAGTAGGTTGGAATCCTGTCAGCTCCAACATGGAGTCTCAATAAGCACAAACCAGAACTGACACATCTCCGTCTGTTAGCAAGCAGGACTGGCCCACTTCTACCCCTCACATTTTTGTAAATATTTAAAAATATTTTTTCATGGGACAACACAGAAGATCTGACACTTTGATACAATGTACAGTAGTCAGTGTACGGCTTGTATAACAGTGTAAATTGGGTGTGCCCTCAAAATAACTCTACACATTAATGTCTAAACCTCTGGCAACTAAAGTAATTACACCCCTAAGTGAAAATGGCCAAATTGTGCCTAATTAGCCATTTTCCCTCCCCGGTGTCTTGTGACTCATTAGTGTGACAAGGTCTCAGGTGTGAATGGGGAGCAGGTGGGTAATATTTGGTGTTATCGCTCTCACTCTCTCATACTGGTCACTGGAAGTCCAGAATGGCTCCTCATGGCAAAGAACTCTCTGAGGATCTGAAAACAAGTATTTGTTGCTCTACATAAAGATGGCCTAGAATATAAGAAGATTACCAACACTCTGAAACTGAGCTGCAGCACGGTGGCCAAGACCATTCAGCGGTTTAACAAGACAGGTTCCACTCAGAAGAGGCCTCACCATGGTCCACCAAATAAGTTGAGTGCACGTGCTCAACGTCATATCCAGAGGTTTTATGAGTGCTGCCAGCATTGCTGCAGAGGTTAAAGGGATGGGGGGGGGTCAGCCTGTCAGTGCTCAGACCATACAACGCACACGATGATGTACAGGAAAGCCTGCAAACATTTTGCTGAAGACAAGCAGACTACGGACATGGATTAATGGAACCACGTCCTGTGGTCTGATGAGACCAAGGTAAACTTATTTGGTTCAGATGGTGTCAGGCGTTTGCGGCGACAACCGATGAGGAGAACAAAGACAAGTGTGTCCTGCCTAAAGTCAAGCATGGTGGTGGGAATATCATGGTTTGGGGCTGCATAAGTGCTGCCAGCTGTGAGGAGCTACAGTTCATTGAGGGAACCATGAATGCCAACATGTCCTGTGACATACTGAAGCAGAGCACGATCCCCTCCCTTAGGAAACCGGGCCGCAGGGCAGTATTCCAACATGATAACGACCCCAAACACCTCCAAGAAGACCTCTGTCGTACTAAAAAAACTGAGGGTAAAGGTGCTGGACTGACCAAGCATGTCTCCAGACCTAAACCCTATTGAGCATCTATGAGGAATCTCAAATGGAAGGCTCAGAAGCGGAAGGTCTCTAATATCCACCAGCTCTGTGATGTCGTTATGGAGGATAGAAGAGGACTCCAGTGGAGCCTGTGAAGATCTAGTGAAAGACATGCCCAAGAGAGTTAAGGCAGTGCTGGAAAATAATGGTGGCCATAGAAAATATTTACATTTGGGAACAATTTGGCCATTTTCACTTAGGGTTGTAATCACTTCTGTTGCCAGCGGTTTAGACATTAATGGTGGTGTGTTGAATTATTTTGAGGGCAAACCAAATTTACACTGTTATACAAGCCGTACACTGACCGCTGTGCATTGTATCAAAGTGTCAGATCTTCAGTGATGTCCCATGAAAAGATTTTATAAAATGTTTACAAAAATGTCAGGGGTGTACCCACTTTTGTGAGATATTGTACATAAGATGACATTATATTAGCCCATTAGAGATAGTAGCAGGGCGCAGTAGAGGTAACTCCACTCTGGGGTGTTACATATGTCCATTCTGTGGCCCCGCAAAAAAAGATAGAACCTGCCCTATTCTTCTCTGCATTAGGACAAGGATAGGACTGTTCCATTATGGGCCAGACGTTCCGTTCCGCAAAATGCAGAATGCACTCGGCCGGTGTCCATGTTTTGTGGATCTGCAATTTGAGGACCACAATGGATCTGTGCAGGAGCCCTAACTAAAGTGCTTCACCATATGGAAATATCTGATTGTTGGAGAGAAATCTGGTCGACCAGGAAGGTGGTGGAGGTTCTGTGAGATGTACACCGGATCCAGCGGAGCACAGGAACAATATACAGATAAGGACACAAAACACACTGCATTTTGGGATAATTAACCCTGTCTGTACCTACACCCTGCACTGATATTCACAGAGAGAGCACTCTACACAGCAGAGAGTAACGGTGCATTACCGAACAGAGATCCCTTGTACCGTCATTTACTTGTACTACAATATTTACTGTACATTTAATTCTAGTGACCCGATGTGTTTCCTGTAGGGTCTCATTCTCCGATGTCTCGTCCCCGGCTGCCTGTCTTCTGCCTCTTGTCTGTCTCTTATCCTTCTCTACTGTCTCTTCTGCTTCTTCACTGTCTCTTATCCTACTCTACTGTCTCTTCTCCCTATTGTCTGTCTCTTATCCTTCCATTCTGTTTCTTCTCCTTCTTGTCTGTCTCTTATCCTTCCCTTCTGTCTCTTCTCCCTCTTGTCTGTCTCTTATCCTTCCCTTCTGTCTCTTCTCCCTCTTGTCTGTCTCTTATCCTTCCCTTCTGTCTCCTCTCCCTCTTGTCTGTCTCTTATCCTTCCCTTCTGTCTCTTCTCCCTCTTGTCTGTCTCTTATCCTTCCCTTCTGTCTCTTCTCCTTCTTGTCTGTCTCTTATCCTTCCCTCCTGTCTCTTCTCCCTCTTGTCTGTCTCTTATCCTTTATATTAACAATGGCATCTAAGTGGTTAAATGTGGAGAACCCACCGTCTGTCACCTCATCAGCCCCCCTGCAATGTGATTACGGGGTCCCAGTGGGTTTGATGGCAGCTAGAGGCCCCAATGTCTACAGTATGTACAGGCCTAGTATGACAGACAGTAATACACGGCAGTACAGAAGTATTGCAGTCTGTTATATGAAATACAAAAGGCTAAAAAAAATAATCTCTAATGGTGCCCATAAACCCTCAGTAGCTGTTGGCTGAGCGATCGTTACTCTGACGGTCATCTCTCCCAACTCCCCCATGTATATATATATAGTGATGTCCCTAACTATTCGCCAGCGAATAGTTCCCGGCGAACATAGCTTGTTTGCGTTCGCCGCTGCAGGTAAACATATGCGATGTTTGGTCCGCCCCCTATACATCATCATTGAGTAAACTTTGACCCTGTACCTCACAGTCAGCAGACACATTCCAGCCAATCAGCAGCAGACCCTCCCTCCCAGACCCTCCCACCTCCTGGACAGCATCCATTTTAGATTCATTCGGAAGCTGCATTCTCAGTGAGAGGAGGGACAGTGCTGCTGCTATTGGAACCCCACAGTGGAAGGTACCCGGACAAATTTTTTTTTCTAATAATGCAATCCCAAACCTCTACTCAGTGATTGAAAAGGAAGTCATGGCATATCTGGCATACAATGTTGGGGCAAGGGTCCATCTGACCACTGATACCTGGTCTGCAAAGCACGGTCAGGGCAGGTATATCACCTACACTGTGCAACCTGCTGACGGCTGCCAAGCATGGAATGCGTGGCTCTGCAGCGGAGTTGGTGACACCGCCACGACTTGTAGGCAGGCCTACTGCCACCTCCTCTACTCCTCCTACTCCATCCTCTTCCATAACCTCCTCTGCTGAGTCCTCTGCTGAGTCCTCTTCTGCTGCGGCATCTGGCTGCACATCAACTGAATCCCCCCAGCTCCCCAGGGGCTATTCCACATCCCGGATACGACAGTGTCACGCTGTCTTGGGGTTGACTTGCCTGAAAGCAGAGAGCCACACCGGAACAGCACTCCTGTCCGCCCTGAACGCACAAGTGGATCAGTGGCTGACCCCGCACCAACTGGAGATCGGGAAAGTGGTGTGTGACAACGGAAGCAATTTGTTGGCGGCATTGAATTTGGGCAAGTTGTCACATGTGCCGTGCATGGCACATGTGTTGGATCTCATCGTACAACGCTTTGTGTCTAAGTACCCAGGCTTACAGGACGTCCTCAAGCAGGCCAGGAAGGTGTGTGGCCATTTCAGGCATTCCTACACGGCCATGGCGCACTTTTCAGACATTCAGCGCAGAAACAACATGCCAGTGAGGCGCTTGATTTGCGACAGCTCGACACGTTGGAATTCAACACTCCTAATGTTCGACCGCCTGCTCCAACAAGAAAAAGCCATCAAGTATTTGTATGACCGGGGTGCTAGGACAGCCTCTGCAGAGCTGGGAATTTTTTTGCCACGTTGCTGGACGCTCATGCGCAATGCCTGTAGGCTCATACATCCTTTTGAGGAGGTGACAAACCTAGTCAGTCGCACCGAAGGCACCATCAGTGACCTCATCCCATTTGTTTTCTTCCTGGAGCGTGCCCTGCGAAGAGTGCTGGATCAGGCTGTAGATGAGCATGAAGAGGAAGAGTTGTGGTCACCATCACCACCAGAAACAGCCTTGTCATCATCGCTTGCCGGACCTGCGGCAACGCTGCAAGAGGAGTATGAGGAAGAGGAGTCAGAGGAGGAATATGGCTTTGAGAAGGACGAAGACCAACCACAGCAGGCATCCCAGGGTGCTCATTGTTGTCACCTATCTGGGACCCGTGGTGTTGTACGTGGCTGGGGGGAAGAACAGACCGTCAATGACATCAGTGAGGAGGAGGAACGGGAAATGAGTAGCTCGGCATCCAACCATGTGCAAATGGGGTCTTTCATGCTGTTATGTCTGTTGAGGGACCCTCGTATAAAAAGGATGAAGGAGAACGACCTGTACTGGGTGGCCACACTACTAGACCCCCGGTATAAGCAGAAAGTGGCGGAAATGTTACCAAATTACCGGAAGTCAGAAAGGATGCAGCAGTTCAAAACTAAACTAAAAAATATGCTTTACACAGCTTATAAGGGGATGTCACAGCACAACAGGAATCTAACAGGGGAAGAGGGGAAAGTAATCCTCCTCCTACCACGACCACGGCGGCAAGGACAGGACGCTTTACAGATGTGTTGTTGATGGAGGACATGCAGAGCTTTTTCAGTCCTACACATCGCCACAGCCCTTCGGGATCCAGCCTTAGAGAACGACTCGACCGACAGGTAGCAGACTACCTCGCCTTAACTGCAGATATCGACACTCTGAGGAGCGATAAACCCCTTGACTACTGGGTGTGCAGGCTTGACCTGTGGCCTGAGCTATCCCAGTTTGCGATAGAACATCTGGCCTGCCCCGCTTCAAGTGTCCTGTCACTGAGAAGAGAAGTCGCCTCGGTCAAAAAAGTGCTGATTACCTCACCTTCATTAAGATGAATGAGGCATGGATCCCGAAGGGACTGACAGTAGGGGATACTTTTAACTAACAAAAGGTCTGATGACATGCCTTGGCCTCAAAATGGTCCCCACGCTGCTGTATTTAATGTCTGAATACCGGATGACTTTCGTGAATTCTCCGCCATCAACTAGGGTTCAAGCCGCAATGTTTTGAAAACATCAATTTTCTGGCCGCTGCTACAACAGCGGCTGCAACAATAACATTGTTTTTCAGGCATGTGTACATGCCAAATTTTTCTGGCCTCTAGTGCTGCACTGTGGCTGCAAAAACTAAACAAAAAAAGGCACATACAAGTGTCAATTCCCCTTTCGTGATCGGTACCTTGTTGTGGTGAAGGGGCTTGCGTATAATAATGAAGCGATCATCACCTCTATGAGTGTGTTGGCAATGTTGCCACACCCCAGATGATAAGGCCGTTGCTTCATTATGATCAGACCAAAAGCGATCGGGCCGGCTGGATGTTTTTTCATAGAAAAAACTAAAAAAAAATTATTTTATTTTTTTAAGTTGTATGGGTGGGTTTTTAATACATAAAATAAAAAAATCATAATAAAGTCTCTTAATAGTTTCTTAGAAATAATGCAGACAATTTAAAAAATCCCCAACAATTCCAATACAAAGCAAGTACAAAGCTCAGAACTAAATTATTCCAGGATGTCGTAATGGTTCGTTAATTCGACAATAATTCAACGTAACAGGGATTAAACTGATAGGAATAGTACTAGTTAAGACACCACTCATATAGGGTGTCACAGCACATTGCTCCGTGCACGCGCAGTGCCCCAACTTGGGAGTAAGAGGACCGACCAAGCTGCTTTTTCCATCTCTCGCTTCCTAAAATCAATCCAGTTTGGTGTATCAGAGTTTGGTCTGTCACTGTGAAGGCAGTCGAAGGTACCCGGCCTAAATTTTTTTTCACAAAAGGCAATCCCACCTGATATGGGACGTAAGAGGGATTAAACTGATGAGAATAATACTACAGAAAATACCACTCATATCGGGTGGGGCAGTAAAGTGCACGGCGCAGACGCAGTGACCGTGGATTCAAACAAAGGGGAGGGAGCCAGCGTTTTTTTAACCATCTCCCCGTTCGAAAAATCAATTCAATTCACCTTTCGGGGACCCTTGGTGTTGTACGTGGCTGGTGGAGGAAGAAACCTTCAATGACATCAACGGGACATGGCTAGCTTGGTAACCAACCTTGGGCAAATGGACTGTTTGCGGTTGTCTGCGGTGCATTAAAAGGGGAGTTTGGTCTGTCAATGTCTGTGAAGCGGGCGTAACCCTTACACTACCTGATCGATACAACATCATACCTGATCGTATACACACACTGGATGTTTTAAACCACGTTGTTAAAAAAAAATTTGGATTGTTAGGTGATTTATGCCCTTTATGGATTAAAACCCGACTCTGCGTCAACTATGTAATTTTCCATGGGAGTTTTGCCATGGACCCCCCTCCGGCATGCCACAGTCCAGGTGTTAGTCCCCTTGAAACAACTTTTCCATCACTATTGTGGCCAGAAAGAGTCCCTGTGGGTTTTAAAATTCGCCTGCCCATTGAAGTCAATGGCGGTTCGCCCTGTTCGCCCGTTCGCGAACATTTGTAAAAATTTGCGTTTGCTGTTCGCGAACAGAAAATTTTATGTTCGCGACATCTCTACTGCTCAGTTGACCCGAACTCACTGCATCATAGTGATCTGTGCAGCCTGACCACGGGCCTATTGTCTTATTCTTGACTGAGGTTGTAGAGACTAGACCTGCGGTCAGGTATCTCCCACCATTGGGGTTGTTCCACACCTCGTTAGCGATCATCTGGCAGTGTAATATTGCTGCTGATTGCCTGACGAATCTTGCCATGTTAAAAATTATTGTTTGCAGGTTGTGGTGTCTAATAACAATCTGCTGATGGCAAACCACCATACAGTATGGGGACAAGCGATGGCATAACGATCGCTGCTCCCCATGCTGCGGAGATCGCTGCATGTAATAGCTGTGATCTCCTCCTCTAGCGAGCAGGTAATTGCTAGGAGGGGACGCTTCCCTCCGGACAATCGTCTGCCACATCCGGCTGTGTAATGCACCCTTAAAGGCGCCCATATATCTTCAATAGCTGTCAGGGAAATGCTCATCCAGCCGGCAGCTATCTCTCCTGACTCCTCCATACACATACGTGCTCAGGTCGTGTATGTTTTTTCCAGGAAGAAGAAGAAATACATTGTCTGGCACCTCTGTCCCCTCCAGATTCCTCTGATGGTGGCTTATCTCCCAGGACAGTGATGGGGAACCTTTTAGAGACCGAGTGCCCAAACTGGAACTGAAAACCCACTTATTTATCTCAAAGTGCCAACACTGCAATTTAACCTGAATAATACATAGGGTAATGGGGGGGTCATTATACTATATGGGGCCATTTGTGTAAAGGGCCCTCACACAGTATACTGCCCCCCCCAGTGGCCCCCTCACATACCTATCATTGCTAGAGCACAGGGGAGCTGCATACTGCCCAACGTTTGAAAAACACAAAGAGGGACAACATGTGCGGCACATTTTTTTCATACTAGACCACGCCTCTAATTCCGCCCAAAAAATTTATTATACACACCCAGTGCCAACCAGTCCTCTTAATGCCCCCACATTGTAATTCTTTTCCCTTTGTGACAGCACACAGTAGTAATATATCCACATTGTGCCCCCTTCATAGTAGCTATGGCTAGATAGAGGAGACACAGGAGCTTACAATCTATAAGGAGATAAGGGAGATACAAGAGCTTACAGTCTATGAGGAGATGGGGGAGACACAAGAGCTTACAGTCTATGAGGAGATAGAGGAGACACAGGAGATTACAATCTATAAGGAGATAAGGGAGACACGAGAGCTTACAGTCTATGAGGAGATAGGGGAGACACAAGAGCTTACAGTCTATGAGGAGATAGGGGAGACACAAGAGCTTACAGTCTATGAGGAGATAGGGGAGACACAAGAGCTTACAGTCTATGAGGAGATAAGGGAGACATGAGGGCTTACAGTCTATGAGGAGATAGGGGAGACACAAGAGCTTACAGTCTATGAGGAGATAGAGGAGACACAGGAGCTTACAATCTATGAGGAGATAGGGGATACACAAGGCTTACAGTCTATGAGGAGATAGAGGAGACACAGGAGCTTACAGTCTATGAGGAGATAGGGGAGACACAAGAGCTTACAGTCTATGAGGAGATAGGGGAGACACAAGAGCTTACAGTCTATGAGGAGGTAGGGGAGACACAAGAGCTTACAGTCTATGAGGAGATAGGGGAGACACAAGAGCTTACAGTCTATGGGGAGATAGAGGAGACACAAGAGCTTACAGTCTATGAGGAGATAGAGGAGACACAGGAGCTTACAGTCTATGAGGAGATAGGGGAGACACAAGAGCTTACAGTCTATGAGGAGATAGGGGAGACACAAGAGCTTACAGTCTATGAGGAGATAGAGGAGACACAAGAGCTTACAGTCTATGAGGAGATAGGGGAGACACAAGAGCTTACAGTCTATGAGGAGATAGGGGAGACACAAGAGCTTACAATCTATGAGGAGATAGGGGAGACACAAGAGCTTACAATCTATGAGGAGATAAGGGAGACACGAGAGCTTACAGTCTATGAGGAGAAAGGGGAGACACAAGAGCTTACAGTCTATGAGGAGATAGGGGAGACACAAGAGCTTACAGTCTATGAGGAGATAGGGGAGACACAAGAGCTTACAGTCTATGAGGAGATAGGGGAGACACAAGAGCTTACAATCTATGAGGAGATAGGGGAGACACAAGAGCTTACAGTCTATGAGGAGATAGGGGAGACACAAGAGCTTACAGTCTATGAGGAGATAGGGGAGACACAAGAGCTTACAGTCTATGAGGAGATAGGGGAGACACAAGAGCTTACAGTCTATGAGGAGATAAGGGAGATACAAGAGCTTACAATCTATGAGGAGATAGGGGAGACACAAGAGCTTACAGTCTATGAGGAGATAGGGGAGACACAAGAGCTTACAATCTATGAGGAGATAGGGGAGACACAAGAGCTTACAGTCTATGAGGAGATAGGGGAGACACAAGAGCTTACAGTCTATGAGGAGATAGGGGAGACACAAGAGCTTACAATCTATGAGGAGATAGGGGAGACACAAGAGCTTACAATCTATGAGGAGATAGGGGAGACACAAGAGCTTACACTCTATGAGGAGATAGAGGAGACACAAGAGATTACAATCTATGAGGAGATAGAGGAGACACAAGAGCTTACACTCTATGGGGAGATAGAGGAGACACAAGAGCTTACAGTCTATGAGGAGATAGGGGAGACACAAGAGCTTACAGTCTATGAGGAGATAGGGGAGACACAAGAGCTTACAGTCTATGAGGAGATAGGGGAGACACAAGAGCTTACAATCTATGAGGAGATGGGGGAGACACAAGAGCTTACAGTCTATGAGGAGATAAGGGAGATACAAGAGCTTACAATCTATGAGGAGATAGGGGAGACACAAGAGCTTACACTCTATGAGGAGATAAGGGAGATACAAGAGCTTACACTCTATGAGGAGATAGGGGAGACACAAGAGCTTACAATCTATGAGGAGATAGGGGAGACACAAGAGCTTACAATCTATGAGGAGATAGGGGAGACACAAGAGCTTACAATCTATGAGGAGATGGGGGAGGCACAAGAGCTTACACTCTATGAGGAGATAGGGGAGACACAAGAGCTTACAGTCTATGAGGAGATGGAGGAGACACAAGAGCTTACAGTCTATGAGGAGATAGGGGAGACACAAGAGCTTACAGTCTATGAGGATATAGGGGAGACACAAGAGCTTACAATCTATGAGGAGATAGGGGAGACACAAGAGCTTACAATCTATGAGGAGATAGGGGAGACACAAGAGCTTACAGTCTATGAGGAGATAGAGGAGACACAAGAGCTTACAGTCTATGAGGAGATGGGGGAGACACAAGAGCTTACAGTCTATGAGGAGATAGGGGAGACACAAGAGCTTACAGTCTATGAGGAGATAGGGGAGACACAAGAGCTTACAATCTATGAGGAGATAGGGGAGACACAAGAGCTTACAATCTATGAGGAGATAGGGGAGACACAAGAGCTTACAGTCTATGAGGAGATAGAGGAGACACAAGAGCTTACAGTCTATGAGGAGATGGGGGAGACACAAGAGCTTACAGTCTATGAGGAGATAGGGGAGACACAAGAGCTTACAGTCTATGAGGAGATAGGGGAGACACAAGAGCTTACAATCTATGAGGAGATAGGGGAGACACAAGAGCTTACACTCTATGAGGAGATAGGGGAGATACAAGAGCTTACAGTCTATGAGGAGATAGGGGAGACACAAGAGCTTACAGTCTATGAGGAGATAGGGGAGACACAAGAGCTTACAGTCTATAAGGAGATAGGGGAGACACAAGAGCTTACAATCTATAAGGAGATAGGGGAGACACAAGAGCTTACAATCTATAAGGAGATAGGGGAGACACAAGAGCTTACAATCTATGAGGAGATGGGGGTGACACAAGAGCTTACAGTCTATGAGGAGATAGAGGAGACACAAGAGCTTACAGTCTATGAGGAGATAAGGGAGACACAAGAGCTTACAGTCTATGAGGAGATAGAGGAGACACAAGAGCTTACAGTCTATGAGGAGATAAGGGAGACACAAGAGCTTACAGTCTATGAGGAGATAGAGGAGACACAAGAGCTTACAGTCTATGAGGAGATAGAGGAGATACAAGAGCTTACAATCTATGAGGAGATAGAGGAGACACGAGAGCTTACAGTCTATGAGGAGATAGGGGAGACACAAGAGCTTACAGTCTATGAGGAGATAGGGGAGACACAAGAGCTTACAGTCTATGAGGAGATAGGGGAGACACAAGAGCTTACAGTCTATGAGGAGATAGGGGAGACACAAGAGCTACAATCTATGAGGAGATAGGGGAGACACAAGAGCTTACAATCTATAAGGAGATAAGGGAGACACGAGAGCTTACACTCTATGAGGAGATAGGGGGACACAGAGCTTACAGTATGAGGAGATAGGGGAGACACAAGAGCTTACAGTCTATGAGGAGATAGGGGAGACACAAGAGCTTACAGTCTATGAGGAGATAGGGGAGACACAAGAGCTTACAATCTATGAGGAGATAGGGGAGACACAAGAGCTTACAATCTATGAGGAGATAGGGGAGACACAAGAGCTTACAGTCTATGAGGAGATAGAGGAGACACAAGAGCTTACAGTCTATGAGGAGATAGGGGAGACACAAGAGCTTACAATCTATGAGGAGATAGGGGAGACACAAGAGCTTACAGTCTATGAGGAGATAGAGGAGACACAAGAGCTTACAGTCTATGAGGAGATGGGGGAGACACAAGAGCTTACAGTCTATGAGGAGATAGGGGAGACACAAGAGCTTACAGTCTATAAGGAGATAGGGGAGACACAAGAGCTTACAATCTATGAGGAGATAGGGGAGACACAAGAGCTTACAATCTATGAGGAGATAGGGGAGACACAAGAGCTTACAGTCTATGAGGAGATAGAGGAGACACAAGAGCTTACAGTCTATGAGGAGATGGGGAGACACAAGAGCTTACAGTCTATGAGGAGATAGGGGAGACACAAGAGCTTACAGTCTATGAGGAGATAGGGGAGACACAAGAGCTTACAATCTATGAGGAGATGGAGGAGACACAAGAGCTTACAGTCTATGAGGAGATAGGGGAGACACAAGAGCTTACACTCTATGAGGAGATAGGGGAGACACAAGAGCTTACAATCTATGAGGAGATAGGGGAGACACAAGAGCTTACAGTCTATGAGGAGATAGGGGAGACACAAGAGCTTACAGTCTATGAGGAGATGGGGGAGACACAAGAGCTTACAGTCTATGAGGAGATAAGGGAGACACGAGAGCTTACAGTCTATGAGGAGATAAGGGAGACACAAGAGCTTACAGTCTATGAGGAGATAGGGGAGACATGAGAGCTTACAGTCTATGAGGAGATGGGGGAGACACAAGAGCTTACAGTCTATGAGGAGATGGGGGAGACACAAGAGCTTACAGTCTATGAGGAGATAAGGGAGACACGAGAGCTTACAGTCTATGAGGAGATAGGGGAGACACAAGAGCTTACACTCTATGAGGAGATAGGGGAGACACAAGAGCTTACAGTCTATGAGGAGATAGGGGAAACACAAGAGCTTACAATCTATGAGGAGATAGGGGAGACACAAGAGCTTACAGTCTATGAGGAGATAGGGGAGACACAAGAGCTTACACTCTATGAGGAGATAGGGGAGACACAAGAGCTTACAGTCTATGAGGAGATAGAGGAGACACAAGAGCTTACACTCTATGAGGAGATAGGGGAGACACAAGAGCTTACAGTCTATGAGGAGGATAGAGGAGATACAAGAGCTTACAATCTATGAGGAGATAGAGGACCAAGAGCTTACATCTATGAGGAGATAGGGCCAAGGCTTCTATGAGGAGATAGAGGAGACACAAGAGCTTACAGTCTATGAGGAGATAGGGGAGACACAAGAGCTTACAGTCTATGAGGAGATGGGGGAGACACAAGAGCTTACAGTCTATGAGGAGATGAGGGGAGACACAAGAGCTTACAAGTCTATGAGGAGATAGGGGGAGGAACAAGAGCTTACAGTCTATGAGGAGATAGGGGGAGACACGAGCAGCTTACAGTCTATGAGGAGATAGGTGAGAGACCCAAGAGCTACAGCTCTATGAGGAGATAGGGGGGACACAAGAGCTACAGTCTATGAGGATATAGGGGAGACACAAGAGCTTATCAATCTAGAGGAGATGGGGAGACACAGAGCTTACAAGTCTATGAGGAGATAGAGGAGACACAAAGAGCTTACAGGTCTATGAGGAGAGAGGGGTGACACAAGAGCTTACAAATCTATGAGGAGATAGTAAGGGAGACACAGAGCTTAACATCTATGAGGAGATAGGGGAGACACAAGAGCCTTACAGGTCGATGAGGAGATAGGGGTGGACACAGAGTACATCTATGAGGAGATAGGGGAACATGAGAGTAACAGTCTATGAGGAGATAGGGGAGACACAAGAGCTTACAGTCTATGAGGAGATGGGTGGAGACACAAGAGCTTACAGTCTAGAGGAGATAGGGGAGACACAAGAGCTACATCTATGAGGAGATAGGGAGACACAGAGCTACAGTCTATAGAGGTAGGGGAGAGACACAAGAGCTTACAGTCTATGAGGAGATTAGGGGAAGACACAAGAGCTTACAGTCTATGAGGAGATAGGGGAGACACAAGAGCTTACAAGTCTATGAGGAGATAGGGGAGACACAAGAGCTTACAATCTATGAGGAGATAGGGGGAGACACAAGAGCTTACAATCTATGAGGAGATAGGGGAGACACAAGAGCTTACAGTCTATGAGGAGATAGGGGAGACACAAGAGCTTACAGTCTATGAGGAGATAGGGGAGACACAAGAGCTTACAATCTATGAGGAGATAGGGGAGACCAAGAGCTTACAATCTATGAGGAGATAGGGGAGACACAAGAGCTTACAGTCTATGAGGAGATAGGGGAGACACAGAGCTTACAGTCTATGAGGAGATGGAGGGAGACACAAGAGCGTACACTCTATGAGGAGATAGGGGAGACACAAGAGCTTACAGTCTATGAGGAGATAGGGGAGACACAAGAGCTTACAGTCTATGAGGAGATAGGGGAGACACAAGAGCTTACAGTCTATGAGGAGATAGGGGAGACACAAGAGCTTACAATCTATGAGGAGATGGGGAGACACAAGAGCTTACAGTCTATGAGGAGATAGGGGACACAAGAGCTTACACTCTATGAGGAGATAAGGAGACATGAGAGCTTACAGTCTATGAGGAGATAGAGGAGACACAAGAGCTTACAGTCTATGAGGAGATAGGGGAGACACAAGAGTTACAGTCTATGAGGAGATAGGGGAGACACAGAGGTTACAGTCTATGAGGAGATAGGGAGACACAAGAGCTTACACTCTATGAGGAGATAGGGGAGACACACGAGCTTACACTCTATGAGGAGATAGGGGGACACAAGAGCTTACAGTCTATGAGGAGATAGGGGAGACACAAGAGCTTACAATCTATGAGGAGATGGGGAGACACAAGAGCTTACAGTCTATGAGGAGATAGGGGAGACACAAGAGCTTACACTCTATGAGGAGATAAGGGAGACATGAGAGCTTACAGTCTATGAGGAGATAGGGAGACACAAGAGCTTACAGTCTATGAGGAGATAAGGGAGACACAAGAGCTTACAATCTATGAGGAGATAGGGGAGACACAAGAGCTTACAGTCTATGAGGAGATAAGGGAGACACAAGAGCTTACAATCTATGAGGAGATAGGGGAGACACAAGAGCTTACAATCTATGAGGAGATAGGGGAGACACAAGAGCTTACAGTCTATGAGGAGATAGGGGAGACACAAGAGCTTACAGTCTATGAGGAGATAGGGGAGACACAAGAGCTTACAATCTATGAGGAGATAGGGGAGACACGAGAGCTTACAATCTATGAGGAGATAGGGGAGACACAAGAGCTTACAATCTATGAGGAGATAGGGGAGACACGAGAGCTTACAATCTATGAGGAGATAGGGGTGACACAACTGATGGATGATGGATCGGGTTCAGAAGAATGATGTTTGGGGGGAGGGTGGAGAATAGTTAGATCCGGGGATGTGGTTTTAGGGAGCACCTAATACTGTGGATGTTGGGAACTAACCCAATTGCTTGGGGTAGGGTGTCCAGAAAATTGGTGCAGCTTGGGAGAAGTCTTTGAGACGGGAGGGAGATGTACGGATTATGGTGTAGGATGGTGGACAGAAATGAGGGGCACTGTTAATTGCTACTGAGGGCACTGCAGAGAATATTATTATTATTACTTGAGGCACTATAGAGAGTATTATTATTACTGAGGGCACTACAGGGGGCATTAATACTACTGGGGGCACTAACTGGGGTTTTACTACTACTGGGGGTACTCTCAGAGAGACCTGTTACCATTGGTGGGCCTTTGTGGAGCACCATTACTATGGGGGACTATTTGGGAGTATTGGGGAGCACAGCGTGAAAAGTATTGGGTGTTGCAGCAGGATGACACTGTTGGGGCACCAGGGTGGGAAGGATGATGGACAGTGAGGAACGTAAGATGTCTGTGTGGAAAACTCTACAGAGATGAGCAGAGGCGGAAAGACATCATCATATAGGTTGCTCTCAATTCAAAGGATGTGCCACAGTATTTTTTTGCTGGTGAGGACTTGGCATCACCATGCATTGGCTGGTGGGACCTGAGTAGAAAAAGTCTGAGAAGCCATGCTGTAGGGATTCGCCATGTTGTCACCCATCCCCGTGTTCATTAATGCTTCAACTAGTTCCAGCGATAAACCTGATAGGTGAGTGAGATGGCCTTTCCGCTCATAATCTGGATAAAAGCTCTTCTACCAAGTCTTGTCTGTAGAGGTGACCCACCCCAGCCATATATTAGTGAAGGGTCACTGTTTAGTGAATATCTTTTGTAAACTTTTTTTAAACTTTCTGGTTCTTACTCCTGGCTGCTCAGATACTCATTTACTCTACTTTGGAATGTCTAAATTCTTGCCTTTTTTGTCTTAATATTCAAATATTTTAATTAAATTCCTTCCTTTCCAGGTCAAACGATCATGAAGTTCAGAAAAGCACCGACAGCGCCCCTACTGGTCACCATGAGCATTGCACTAATTTTCACTACATGGTTTCTGATAGGCTGAAGCCTCGGTTAGGATTCACCAGTCCTCAGGATGAAGATGTGATGCCACCGTTTCAGTAGTCGTCACCTGGGGATAATGGACCTCATTGTGAAGAACATTCAGTAATAGAAACTTATTGACAGGAGGTCTTATAAGAAAGAAACTTCCCATATAATTGAGTAGAAGATGATCTATAATAAGGGGGATGTGTCCAGGTTCATGGACCTGTCCTTTGAAGAAACCCAGGAAATATCACTTTGTGAATGAGCCCCATATGTGAAAACGCATATTATACATCGATAGATGGGATATACCTGACATATAGGATTCCCTCCAGACCTCAATGGCATTTTTACAATATGTAGTGTATATCGGCTTTATATTTACCAGGATTTGTATATCTACAGATGTAGCACCCGTTATCTGTACACCCTACGCTCTATTCTACTGACGTCCCGACAGTGAGTGTAATAAAGCAGCGCTCTACACAAATAACGTACTGCACCGTGGTGCATCAGTAGAGTAGTGCGCCCACTGTACAGATAAGGATTGCTACATCTGGCTCATATATCTATTATAATATATGGCAGGGGAATAAACCGGGTGCACCGCCCTTTTTCACTACATTTTGGAGTGCTGCCGCGTCTTTCTTACTTTTAGATATCTAGAGGACCTGTTGCCCAAGGTTCCTGAGGGATTGCACTCGCATCTTCATTGACTGTGCTGCTGTCTTTCTTCCATTTATTATAATATATGTATATACATTTGTATACGTATGTTTATTTGAAAAAAGTTGTCAGGAATTTGAGCAATACGTTTCCTAGCTTTCCTTGTTCCTCTCATCTGATCTTCTGTGTCTGACCTCTGCCTGTTGACCATGTAGATCCTATTCTGCCCACCATTTTCTCAGCCTGTTCCTCATACTGCCCTTGTGCTTCTTGTCCAAGCCTTTGGCCTGTTTAATGACCTGAACATCCTCTGCCTGCTTTGACCTTGGCTTTACAACTGACTAAGATTCTATCTTTCCCCTTTGGCGCCATGCACTGGTGTCTCTCGACTCGCCTGAGTCAGATGTCACTGAGCAGAGATTAGTCCAAGAGGCACCGACTTGGGGGTTTCCTTGCAGCAGAGTCTGATTCCTGTATAGGGGTAAAAGGGTGAAGACCAAAGTGGCCACTTAGAGGCAGCAGGAATGTGGCATCTGGTGGGTGAAAGCATTAGAATAGTGACGGCAGCAGGGAAAAGTAATGGGCCATTTGTCACAATGTTCTGATGTCGCAGCACACTACCGTCACATCATTACTGCCAGAATGATGTAGTCTGATGCATCAGACACTGACGTGTGGAAATCCTGGTTGATCCACGCCTGATTCATCTTCACCTAGGTCTCCTTGGGGTAACTATGCCCCCCGCCACACTGAACACTAGCTCCTCTGATGCTACACTACTGGCCGGGCAGGAAAGCTTGCCCAGGGAAAATTCGTCCAGTTGTGGCCACAATTCAAGTTTGGCATGGGAATCTTGGAACATGGTGTGCAGTCCAAGTATGCCACCACTTGCAGGATCAGGTTCTGCTCCATGTCCTGCTGCTGGTGGTGGGTGGTTTCTTCGCAAGGCAGCTTAAGAAAAGTGCTCATTAGAGACTCCAGACTTAAGTTGCTGCTGATGTTACTGGTGCTACTCCAATCCCCCACCCCGCTCCAGCAGTTATAGCAGTGGAACATAAGCTCAGAGGGTCCCCCCAGGTTGACATTAATAATGGCCAATGGCTCACATTGGCAGTGACCACCCAACTACAAAGGATGTCTTGATAGTAGTTGTGTTTTTACTCCCTTTCAAAAGCTGTAAAAAAATAAAGGCCCCCATTTTGGACCGGTCGTGAGGGTCTAACATGGTGGAGAGCCAGTAGTCATCCCTCCTTCTGAATGGTGATGATGCGGCTGTCACTACGCAAGCAACTCAGCATGCATCTGGCCATTTACATATGGGACTTGGAGGGACTCCCTGCCTCCATCTCCACTTTATACTGCCACGGTCTGTAGGGGTCTTCTGCGTCATCTTCGTTGTCACCCTCTAGCTCCTCATGCTCCTCCTGTCACTTAGACACATAAACCACTTAGTTCTGCATAAAATTCCTAGGCATTTATGTCCTTCTCCTCATCCTCCACCTGTGCTAGTTCAGCCCCCACAGGGCTCAGGTGTCCATGTGATGTAGACGCCACGTCTTCTGTCCCCTCGCCAGACAGATTTAGCAGCATCTGCTCCAGGACATGAAGGAGTAGAATGACATCATTCATTCCGTAATCCTAGCGACTGACAAATAAATTGGCCTTTGCAAATGGCAGGTGTCACGCATGAGCTGCCTCTGGCTAAGGTCAAAGTTACACCGAGGAGTGCTACTGTCTGCCTGCATCTTCAAGAAATTGGTCAAGGGTTTCCTCTGCTCAAACAGTCATTGCAACATATGGAGGGTGGAGTTCCCAAGTGTGGAAATGTCACATATGAGATGATGTAGGGGAACCCCATTCTGCCTTTTTAGCTCAAGGAGGGCGTATTTTGCATGGTAAGAGTGACTGAAATGCATTCGCAGTATCCTTGATATTTTCTAGACATCTTAAAGTTGGGTGGAAGACTTCAGGAACCATTAATAAATTAATTAGTTCTGTTATAAATAAATATACTGTGCATGAGACTCATTGTCGACAGTCGGTATAATATATTGGCACGTTTACCTAGTTCACCTACTGCTCCATTAATAATTAATCTGTTCTGTCATACATAGACTTACTGTGCATCAGACTTAGTCTCAACAGGTGGTCTAATATATAGGCATGTTTACCTAGTTCACCTAATGTGCCATTAATAATTAATCTGTTCAGTTATACATAGTCTTACTGTGCATCAAACTCCTTGTCAATAGGTAGTCTAATATATAGACATGTTTATCTAGTTCACCTGCGCCACCGTTCATACTTAATCGGACACTATGGCTAACTAACAGTTGCCTGGGCCTTCAAAAGTAAAGGGCAGTGCCATAATGTTACTGTAGCTGGCAGAGGTAGCAGCAGAAGAAGGGAACCCTGGTAGCAGCAGCCCCGGCAACAAGCCAGAGCTGTCAGTGTCATCCAGCGGTCATGTTTTATACAACAATCCAACTGTATTGGAATGGTTGACTCGCTCTTCAACATAATCTCAGTTGACAACAGATACACGCAGCCAGGAATCATAATTAGTTGGCATGGCCCAGAAACAACCTCTGTGCCGTCACTTGTTCTGAAAGTGCCTCTTTCTTTTCCACCGCTAGTTGTTTCCTGACAGATAGGCTCCCGAGTAGCAGTTGGTCTACCCTGGCATGGTTGGCTCCAGATCTCCCACTGCTTTCACCATGCTGCCACCATCACCCTCTGATGATGATAATGTACCCTCTTCACCTGGCTCCCATGTGCGATCGGCTACATCATCATCCACCAATGTCAGTTCGTCACTTATATCACCCTCACCAGTCTCATGGCCACGTACTTGACAGCTCCCAACATGTACTCCAACCCGACAGTCATCATTGCTAATTGCACGGAGGAGGCAGCGAACCTCTCCTCCAAATCTGTGTTGGCCTGTAGCTGCTGACTGTCCTCAATAAGCTCATCTTCACAGAAAAGTGGAGCGGAGAAGAGCCGGAAGCATGCATTACTTCCCGAGCAGAAGGAGCAGGAAAAGAATGAGGCAGTTGCAGGACGGGTAAGATATGGTTAGGAACGATCAGCATTTTCAACCTTGAAAGACGCCCTCACGGGAAGGGAAGATCCACAATGCAGCAAAGAAATCCCAGCGGGCGCTGAGTCTTCAATTCATGCATCCTTTATTTTATGAGAACGAGGCTCCTGACCGGAACTTGAGGAATAATAGTACTTGTGCGCTGGTTTTCTGGCTCCTGATCCAGGATAGGGACAGGATTCTTGCCACTTGTACACTTTTAGTAAGTAATCCTCATTATCCCGTAAAAATTTTGATCTCTTTTTCTCCTCTGCCTCCTTTTTATAACTAGCGATATAAGTGTCAACAGTGTTTTTTAGTTTGGTGAACTCATCCGAGCTCAAAGAGTCCTGCAATTGGTGCTCCGTAGTTTCCACTTGTTCCTTAATATCTACGATCGCCCTCTGCAAGCGGTCCACCGTCAGCCATATCAAATCTAATAAACATTTGTTCATCGCAGGTGAAAAGGGTGAAAAGAATTGTTTCCGATCCCCAACTGCAGGGACAGAGGGTAGAGGAGATGCTGCAGAGGTTTGCACTGTGTACAGTGTTCCCATATACATAAAGGTGACTCCTTCCACCACCCTCATACGGGAAAAACCTTTAAAATCAAAGTTTTTTTTACTTGCAATTCTGCAAATGTTGTTTATTTGGTGAAGTGTCCTTGCGGTTTGGTACATATAGGGGAAACCATACAAGCGGTAAAAGATCGCATTAGCAAGCATAAATCGGATATTCGCACAGGCAATTTGTTGCTCCCTCTACCTTTTCATTTTCATAAGCACAACATAGAATCTCCCAATTGAGATTCCAGGTGCTGGAGCAAGAGAAACGACACGGGAGAGGGGGTGACATTAAGACACAACTATTACGGCGAGAAGCCTATTGGATCCATACTCTGGGCACATTACAACCCAGAGGATTGAATAGGGAACACGAGATTATGCAGATGTGAACTGTGTTGCCGCTATTCCAAATCTTTAATGATAATTGCTTTTCTTCACAGACAGAAAATCAGAGATGAGACGCTGCAAGTTGAACTACATCAGCATTATCTCACTGTTTTATTGTTTAAATTATTTGTAGTTATATTGTATAAGATAACTGGATGGCATTGATTTGGGTGCTGCCCACTTTTGTGGGCGTCTGACGTCACCATAGCTGATTGATTCTACTTTTATTTAAGATGGTGAACCATTGTATTAACTTGAGCTGACGAAGGCTGGACGGGCCGAAACGCGTCCATTGTTACATTGTTACCAAGATGAAATAAAGGATACATGAATTGAAAAATCAGTGCCCGCTGGGATTTATTTGCTACATTGCAGGACAGGAAAGGGCTTAGAGGTTATTCCTGGGCCATGCCAACTAAGTATGACTCCTGGCTGTGTGTACCTGTTGTCACCTGAGATGATGTTGAAGAGCAAGTCAACCATTCCACTACTGCTGGATTGTTGGCAAAACATGACCGCTGGATGACACTGGCAGCTCTGGCCTGTTGCTGCGACTGCTGCTACCACCCTCCCTTCTTCTGCCGGCTACAGCAGGGCCCAGGTAACTGTCTGCTGGCCATGGTGTACAGTCACTGAATCAGTAATGTAACATATTAAGTATGAATGGAGCAGCAAATGAACTAGAAAACGCGTCTATATATTAGACCGCCTGGTGACACGCAGTCTGAGGCACAGTAAGTCTATGTATGACTGAACAGATTAATTATTAATGGAGAAGTAGGTGAACTAGGTAAATACACATTTTACTTCGATCTATTTATGAGGTGAGTCAGACGTCCCGGTGAGGCGGAGTATAGGCTGCACTGTCTTATACAATGGACGCTGTGCATTTCAAGCTCGATATGTAGGTTTCAGGGCAGCACATTTGCCAAAAATGGTGACACTTTGTGCTGAAACCTGCAATGATTGTACGGCATACACAATGGCCATTTGTAGAGGCCAGCCTCCATTTCGGATTTACTGATACCTAGGAGTGCTTCTGACTGGTGATCGTCTTCCCCAGCCTTGGCCGCACCTTCAGTCCATAACTTATTGATGATGATATGTTCATCACTCCTTATTACTGGACACTGTACCCTGACTTTGTGTACATTATACCAAAGTGTCCAAGACTGACAGGAGAAGCAGAAGCTACAGGAGAAAGTGCAGAGGTGATGTTATGTGTGATTCCCCTCCATGGTGCCCCATCACCATCTTGTGGAGGACTGCAGTGTCATATTGGCTTATGCAATGGTAACTGATGTTTGTCAGTTCTTCATGGCTGTTGATAACTTCATGTTGTTTTCTGCCATTCTTGGTGTCCCAGGTGACATGATGTGTTATTATGATCTTAACTGTAACACTGGGGGATAAGTATAGAGTCTCAGCTACGGAAAGCTCCGATCAGTCATTATTACCAGCTCATCAAGAGAACCAGCAGCTGAGAGGATGAAGGTTGAGAAGACATTGGACATCAGCCCCAGGTCCAGAGGTAAGTGGGAAAACCCTCAGCAGACTCTTCAATCTTTTTAGACCCTGATTCCCATGTCTGGAGCTATCACTTTTATTCCTCCAGGACATTACCTTGCAAAGACTTGGGGATACAGTCAGAGATTTTGTGCACATTAACTTTTTGTCACCTTTTGCTATGAATTGCGACAAAAACTGTGGTGAGATATGCAATGATCTCAAATATGTGTGCAGTGAGGATGAAAGTGGTAGTGTCTCTGTCTATATGATCCATCCCAGTGGTCTCCCCAAGCCGTCACTCCCTAGGGGAGGTAAAGTTAAATGGCGGCACACCCTTTCTTCCATCGAGGCCCTCCTTGTAGCTGGAGCATCTCATGGTAAAGTCTCTCTACGATCTTGTTCTTGGCTGTATTCTACCAATAATGCCTTCAATAGCATGTCAGCAAGCAGGTTCTTCGATACCACTGCCAAGTCATTCCTGTAATGGTGGTTGCTGACCACCAATGTTCCCCTACTCAATGCCACGGTCCTGGGCTCCATGTTCAGGTGAGCACTGTCCTCTCTGAATGTATTTTCAGGCATTGTCTTGGTTCCAGCAGGCTTTAGCATGAACTGGCAGGCAAACCCAACTCTGCTTTATCTCTTTATCTCTGCTGTACTGACAGGCTAGCTTAGTAACTTTGCATTCACTTCTTTATGCTGCACTTCACTCTTGTATTCAGACTTATGTTCAGCCAAAAAGTAGGTTAGAATCCTGTCAGCTCCAACATGGAGTCTAAACCAGAACAAACCAGAACAGCCACATCTCCTGGTAGCAAGCAGGACTGGCCCACTTCTGCCCAAAGGGGGGAGAATGCAATGGCAAGTTCCATTCTCTCTAAGGATAGCTCTGCCATTTACACTGCCACCTGCTGGTGAACCGGCCACATTACATGTATTCACATCGAATGCACATTGTGGAGGACCTGGAAAGACATACATAAGATGACATTATATTAGCCCATTAGAGATAGTAGCAGGGTGCAGTAGTGGTAACTCCACTCTGGGGTGTTACATATGTCCATTCTGCAGCCCCGCAAAAAAAGATAGAACCTGCCCTATTCTTGTCTGCATTAGGACAAGGATAGGACTGTTCTATTATGGGCCAGACGTTCCGTTCCGCAAAATGCAGAATGCACTCGGCCGGTGTCCATGTTCTGTGGATCTGCAACTTAAGGACCACAATGGTCCTGTGCAGGAGCCCTAACTAAAGTGCTTCACCATATGGAAATATCAGATTTTTTTTTATAGAAATCTGGTCGACCAGGAAGGTGGTGGAGGTTCTGTGAGATGTACACCGGATCCAGCGGTGCACAGGAAAAATATACTTCATTTTGGGATAATTAACCCTGTCTGTACCTACAACCTGCACTGAAATTCACAGAGAGAGCACTCTACACAGCAGAGAGTAACGGTGCATTACCGAACAGAGATGCCTTGTACCGTCATTTACTTGTACTACAATATTTACTGTACATTTAATTCTAGGGCCCCAATGTGTTTCTTGTAGGGTCTCATTCTCTGATGTCTTGTCCCCGGCTGCCTGTCTTCTGCCTCTTGCCTGTCTCTTATCCTTTCCTTCTGTCTCTTCTCCCTCTCTTCTGTCTCTTATCCTTCCCTTCTGTCTCTTCTCCCTCTTGTCTGTCTCTTATCCTTCCCTTCTGTCTTCTTCCTCTTGTCTGTCTCTTATCCTTCCCTTCTGTCTCTTCTCACTCTTGTCTGTCTCTTATCCTTCCCTTCTGTCTCTTCTCCCTCTTGTCTGTCTCTTCTCCCTCTTGTCTGTCTCTTATCTTTCCCTTCTGTCTCATTTCCCTCTTGTCTGTCTCTTATCCTTCCCTTCTGTCTCTTCTCCCTCTTGTCTCTTCTCCCTCTTGTCTGTCTCTTATCCTTACCTTCTGTCTCTTCTTCCTCTTGTCTGTCTCTTATCCTTCCCTTCTGTCTCTTCTCCCTCTTGTCTGTCTCTTATCCTTCCCTTCTGTCTCTTGTCCCCTCAGCCTCCTGACATTTTATTCTAGTGACCCGATGTGTTTCTTGCAGGGTCTCATTCTCCGATGTCTCGTCCCTGGCTGACTGTCTTCTGCCTCGGGCTGTTTGTCCTGAAATCTCTACAGGTATAAGAATTATAATATTACTGGAAAAGGGACGTAATGGCCGTGATTGTAAATAACTCCGATCCTGACAGCGTAAACCCCTAGATGCCGAAACTGCTATTAACAATGGCATCTAAGTGGTTAAAAGTGATGAACGCTCCGTCTGTCACCTCATCAGCACCCCCTGCAATGTGATTACAGGGTCCCAGTAGGTTTGATGGCAGCTAGAGGCCACAGTATGTACAGGCCCAGTATGACAGACAGTAATAAACGGTAGTACAGAAGTATTGCAGTCTGTTATATGAAATACAAAAGGCAAAGGAAAATCTAAAAATCCAAAAGATAAAATCTCTAATGGTGCCCATAAACCCTCAGTAGCTGTTGGCTTAGTGATCGTTCCTCTGACGGTCATCTCTCCCAACTCCCCCATATATATACACTCTCAGTTCAGCTGAATGTCCATGTGCTCCCAATGAGGAGAAAGCCGCAGCTATATACAAATGCTCTTCTACATCAATGGGCAAAAATTCCCACAGTCAGATTCCAAAAACTTGTAGTGTCACGGATGATGTTGCAGAGAGCTGGAAGTTATGAATAAACGTCCAACTGGCTTGATCCCAAACTAAGGAGCATATAGGTGACCCCTATAAAACCCTAAGAGCTCACCGTGACTGCTAAGCACATACAAGGGTCTCAAAGGTAGACGATTGTATGCCCACATACCTAAGACTGTGTGACACCTGAAAACCCTATAATAGTGAGGGGACACGACCACCGGCTCCCTGCACTTCATACGGAGGGAGTCAGGGTCACCTAGAATCAAGCTAGCAAGGAAACACAATACATGAAAGGACTTATCTGAACAAGCAGCAGCAGAAGCCTCCAGTAGTGAACACTTTAATCCAGGAAGTAGTATAAACCGCAAAGTGAGGCAGTATAGGAGGGAATATAAAGGAAAGAGGATTAGTCTAAATAGGTGACACCTGGGAGAAGGAAATGAGATGAGAAAGTGAAACCAAAACAAAGAACATCATGCAAGAGGTAGAAAAGGACGTCTGTCAGACCTTCTCACAGAACTGGCAGTGATAGTACCCCTCCCTCTACGGGTACTGGACACTCAGAACCCACCTTCTCAGGATGAGACATATGGAAAGCCTTGATGAGACGAGTTGCCTTAATATCCGCCACTGGGATCCACATACTCTCCTCAGGACCATAACCCTCCCAATGAACAAGGTACTGGAGAGAACCGCGGACAATGAATCCACAATCTTAAAGACCTGGAATTCAAGATTACCATCAACAAAAATCGGAGGAGGAGGCAAAGAGGAGGGTACAGTGGGTAGGACATAAGGTTTTAATAGAAAAACATTATGGATCTTCCAAGTCTGAGGAAGATCAAGACGGAAGGCAACGGGATTGATGATTGACAAGGGAGGGAACCTTCAGTTTGATATTCTTTGTAGACAACCACACCAGATCACCCACATTCAGGTCCGGACCAGGCACACGTCTCTTATCCGCCACACGCTTATATCTCTCACTCTTCACTAACCTTCACCTCTTCAGATTACCCTGAATCTTTTGCCAAATAAATGACAAAGACGAGGGAAATCTCTCCTCATCAGGTAAACCAGAAGACCCCTCTCCAGAGAATGTCCCAAACTGTGGATGAAACCCATATGCACCAAAAAATGGTGACTTATCAGAGGACTCCTGGCGACGGTTATTTAAAGCAAACTCAGCAAGGGACAAAAAAGAATACCAATCCTCCTGATTCTCCGCCACAAAACAGCGCAGATATGTCTCCAGATTCTGATTGACGCGTTCAGTCTGACCATTCGACTGCGGATGAAAAGCAGAAGAAAATTCTGAATCCCCAAGCGAGAACAGAAGGCCCTCTAGAATCTGGGAACAAATTGCGTGCCCCTATCAGAAACAATGTCTGAAGGAATGCCATGCAATTTAACAATGTGATCAACAAACGCTTGCGCCAACGTCTTAGCATTGGGTAACCTAGGAAAGGAAATGAAATGCACCATTTTGCTAAAACGGTCCACTACCACCAGAATCACAGTCTTCACCGAGGAACGAAACAGGTCCGTAATGAAGTCCATGGACAGATGCGTCCAAGGAGGGGAAAGGAATGGGTAACGGGAGGAGAGAACCCGATGGCCGTGAGTGAGGGACCTTGGCACGAGCGCAGGTCTCGCAGGCTGCCACAAAACCCTCAACTGTCTTACGAAGAGCCGGCCACCAGAATCTCCGAGCAATGAGATCTACTGTGGCTCTACTCCCCGGGTGCCCAGCAAGAACAGTATCCAGGTGCTCCTTAAAAACCTTGTGTCGTAAAGCGAGAGGCACAAACAACCTCCCAGGAGGACAAAGATCAGAAGCCTCTGCCTGGGCTGCCTGAACCTCTGCCTCCAAATCAGGATAAAGAGCAGAGACGACCACCCCTTCAGCTAAAATGGGACCCGGGTCTTCAAAGTTCCCCCCTCCCGGAAAACAACATGACAGGGCATCCGCCTTCACATTTTTAACCCCCGGGCGGAATGTGACAACAAAATTAAACCTAGAAAAGAATGAAGACCATCTGGCCTGTCTCGGGTTCAGATGCTTGGATGATTCCAAGTAGGCCAGATTCTTATGGTCGGTAAACACGGTAATAGGGTGTCTGGCTCCCTCTAACCAATGGTGCCATTCCTCAAAAGCTAATTTGATGGCCAACAACTCCCTATCTCCCACATCGTAATTTTCTCTCTGCAGAGGAGAGTTTCCTTGAGAAAAAGGCACACGGTCGCCATTTGGCAGGAGGGATAAGACCGCACTCACACACACCTCAGAGGCGTCCACTTCAACAATAAAAGGTAGAGAGACATCAGGTTGTACCAAAATGGGAGCGGAAGCAAAAGTCTCTTTGCTACTAGAAAAGGCCTTAAGCGCATCTAGCGACCACGAAGAAAAATCTACCCCTTTTTTTAGTCATATCAGTAAGTAGTTTAACAACAGAGGAATAATTCAAAATGAACTTTCTGTAATAATTGGCAAAACCCAAAAAAAGCATCAGTGCCTTCTGATTCTCAGGAAGCTCCCAATCAAGCACAGCGCGGACCTTCTCAGGGTCCATGCGAAAACCAGAAGCAGAGAGAAGAAAACCAAGAAATTGAATTTCCAGAACCGCAAACACACATTTTTCCAGTTTAGCGTACAATTTATTCTCCCGTAGAATGAGCAAGACCTGACGTAGGTGGTCCCTATTAGTTTTGAAATCAGGAGAAAAAAATCAAAATGTCATCTAGATACACCAGTATAAATTTCCCCATTAAATTATAAAAAATGCTGTTCACAAAATGTTGTAAGACGGCGCATTCATCAAACCAAAGGGCATAACCAAATTCTCGAAATGACCCTCAGGGGTATTGAAGGCCGTCTTCCATTCGTCTCCTTCTCTGACCCTGACCAGGTTGTATGCCCCTCTTAAATCCAACTTAGAAAAAACTTTATCCCCAACAATCTGGTTAAACAGGTCCGGGATCAGAGGAAGCGGATACGGGTCACGAATTGTGATACGGCTCAGCTCCCTGAAATCCAGACAAGGTCTTAAAGAAGCATCTTTTTTCTTAACAAAAAAAAAAAAACAGCGGCAACAGGTGACTTCGAGGGTCGGATGTGTCCCTTTCTCAGGCTCTCAGAGATATAAGCACGCATAGCGACTCTTTCAGGTTGGGAGATATTCTATAAACGTGATTTTGGCAGTTTGGCGCCTGGGATGAGATTAATAGGGCAGTCGTACTCCCGGTGAGGGGGCAACTCCTGGACACCACTTTCGGAAAAAACATTGGAAAATTCAGAGAGAAAAGATGGCACAGTCTTGGTAGAAACCTCTGAAAGAGAGGCCGTGAGGCATTTCTCTCTGCAAAAGTCACTCCAACCATTTATTTGCCTTGCTTGCCAATCAATGGTGGGGTTATGTTTAGTGAGCCAGGGTAGCCCCAACACTAGAGGAGTAGGCAACCCGCTTAGGATGAAACATGACACATCCTCAACATGAGCATCACCCACAGTCAAACGGATATTGTGAACTATGCCCTTTAACGATCTTTGAGAAAGTGGAGCAGAATCGATAGCAAAAACAGGTATATCCTTTTCCAAAGTGCATACCTGGAAGCCATGCGTTATAGCAAATTGATTATCAATGAGATTGACAACTATCTACAAAAATCTCACAAACCATGTTCTTGCTGTCTAGCGCCACCCTGGCAGGTAGGAGAAAACGGGAACTACAAGCAACGGGCAACGGCAAACCTTCAATTTCCAACCTTGCCAATAGTAGCAAATGGAAAGTTTTTAGATTTTTTTTTTCTTCTTGTTTCTTTTTTATTACCCTCAGAAAACTCCATGAATCTCCTAGAGGGGCAAACATTAGCCAAATGATTTATACCCCCACAACAGAAACAAACCCTCCTCTGAGAGCTGAATCCTCTACTATCAGAGGCAAGCAAACCCAGCTGCATGGCCTCCTGCTCAGATGGGATTGAGAGAGACTGAGACCCCTGCGTACTGAATGAGACAGCCCTACTGTCCTTGGGCTGAATATGACAGGAAGGAGAGGTTTCTCCTCTCTCTCTAAGACACCTGTCAATACGAACAGCTAGAGACATGGCAGACTCCAACGAGGCAGGTCTCTCATGAAAAGCAAATGCATCTTTCAATTCCTCTGAAAGACCATGGCAAAATTGACTTCGGAGTTCAGCATCGTTCCAACCAGTATCAGCTGCCCATCTCCGAAAATCAGAACAATATATCTCTGCGGACTGTTTACCCTGGCATAACAGACGTAGTCTAGACTCTAGCCAGAGCAATACGATCCGGATCATCATATATCTGCCCCAGGGCTACAAAAAATTCATCCACCGATTGGAGGGGCCGTGCCCCCACCGGTAGTGAAAAGGCCCAAGACTGAGTGTTATCCCTGACCAGCGAGATGATGATCCCCACTCTCTGCTCCTCATCACCAGAGGAATGGGGAAGTAGGCGAAAATGGAGTTTGCAAGCCTCTCTAAAGCGAACAAAATTCTCACTACCCCCGGAGAACGTATCCGGAAGCGAGATCTTAGGCTCGGAACAAACTCCATGAACGCAAGCAGAACCGGTCACCTGAAACTGAGACACAGTTTTACGAAGATCTGCTACCTCCAGTGAAAGACCTTGCATGCGGTCAATCAAGGCAATTATGTGTGCCAGTACAAAAATCTCCCCTTATGTGTCCCACAGGCCGGTTCGGCTGCCCAGTGCAGGAGGGGGTTCATGACAAGGTTTGTCAGCAGAGCAGCTGGAGACTTCCATTGTGGAACTGCTCATCTCTATATTCATTTGCCTTAGAGATGAGCGAAATTTATGAAAAGCTCGATTCGGCAGATTCGGCGAATAAAAAAAAAAAAATTTGCTTTGTGATGAATAACTTTGTCACAAAGCGCATATTTTTGTAAGTAGCGGGTGCAATGACAGGGAGCTGCGATAGCGCCACCCCCGTCATTGTACCCTTCATATGCCGCGTTCATACATGATGTCGGAGTGGTGACATCATACGTCACCACGCACTGGATTTCGGCCAAGATCTTCCATCAAGATGGAGGCTGGCGGCCCGTCACGAGCAGATGGAGGAGGTAAGTATGATTTTTTTTTTTTTTCACTATTTCAGGTTAAATAAATTTGCTAACACGAAGCACGAGGAAATTCAGTTTTGAGTCAAATTGAATTTATTCTTAAATTCTGATCGAATTCCAATTCCTGGGATTCGTTCCGTTTTTCTTTAATCTCCGTCCTCAGGACAGCGATACAGATGGATGCTGCGGTGGAGGGGAGGGGAGGGGCATCTCACTTCCCCGTTCCTCTGATAGGCTGCAGACCTGGTGCCTGTAGCTTATTAGGGACCAGTACAGGCAGCGCGATATATACTGGCACTATGGGGGCATCTACCAGGGGCCCTATATATTAGAATTATATATGGCACACATGGGGGCACTATGGAGAAGTGAGGGAGAGGAGCACTATAGGGGCATTTTCTACTGTCACACATTATAAAGAGAATTATTATACTACCGGGGGGCATTATGTTGGGCTTTATTACAATTGGGGGTCTATGGGGAACATGACTACTAGTAAGGGCAGGATGGAGGCATTGTTACTTCTGGGGCACAATGGGGTACATTATTGTTATTGGCGACACTCAGTGCACTTTGGCAGATAATTATTTAGTTTTTGGGAGCACTATCACTAGAGGGGCCCTGGCACAGTATCAGTTGAGCACAATTATTTGGGGGGACATTATGTTTACACTATTAGTGTCAGGGACACTATTTACAGGGCACAGTTATTTTTTAGGGCACTGTGCGCCAATAATTATTGTAGGGGGCATTATTTGTGTGGTACTAGTATTTTCAGGGGGACTGTTTCTGCAGTATAGTATTGGGGAGCACAGCGGACACAGTATTGGGGGGAAGGATGGGGTGTTCAGAAAGTGAAAGGATGATGGAAAAGTAGGAAACTAAGATGTCTGTTTGTCAAACTCTGCAGAGAAGAGAGATGGCTGGAAAAAAATCATCATGGTGGTCTGGTCCAAATGGAGAAGATGAGGACAGAGAACATCTACATCAAAGTAGACGTCACTGGATGTCTTTGCACAGGGGCCTCTGCTGTCTGTGTCCACCCCTGGTGGGCCACCACAAGAAATACCTTCACAGTGCACCCTCTTATAATGTGTGCCGGTACAAAAGGTCCCCTTTTAGTCCTCACAGTAGCACCAATGTCCCCATAGTGCTCCCCATCGTGGCCTAACAGCCTACTGCCAAATACAAATTCTAAACACAAATACTTACCCCTCTGCGGTTGTCAGTGATTTGGTGCAGGACACAGGCCTCTTCCAGTCTGCATCATCGCACCGCCTGCACCTACCTAAACTGCCCACCGGCTCCAGGAGAACATCAAGGAGCGCTGTGGTCATGCTGCAAGGTTTGGTAACACGACCCAGAGCAATTATTTTTAATTTCTTGCTGATTTCTTCCCCCTCTGCTCTGTCTTTATCTCTTTAACTTATGTTTTGGGATTTTGCAGGTCTTCTCCATGGTTCGACAGTTGGAAATGTTTGAGGGTTCATTTGATGACCAATACATCGGATGCACTGACAAAATGGAGTCTATAGCTCCAGGATTACTGAGGAAGGAAAGAATGAAGACACATGACCTTAATGTTTCCTGGAATATGGCATCTGATATATGGAAAAAAGAAAAACATTTGCTGGGACGTCTTCCTGACGGTTTTAAGGATGAATACGGGATCGCATTAATAGTCTTCTCATTTCAGGGTTTCTCTGTTGGCAACTTTATGAATAGGGATATACAAAAATATAGTAAAAATCCCAAGACCTTTAGGTTCCATTCACTGCATTTCTATATTACCAGAGCTTTCAATTTGCTTCAACCCGGGTGTGATGGAAAACCACTGTACACATATAAGAGTATCCCAGAGGTTCTGTTTAAGCCGCCATCTGACCCTCAGGCCCCAGTAAGACTGGGATTCTATATTGATACCGTTACTGACATTGGATTGGAAGAAAATAGAAACATGTCAGTATCCATTATCACCTGCTTCGGGGCGAAACTACTGAACTTCTCGTATCTTTCACGAAATGACATAGTGATTGTTCAACTTAATGAAGTGTTTCAGGTCACCGATTATAATGAGGAAAAGAGAAATACCACCCTGCAGAGCACTCATAAAAAGTGCAGCTATTACAACTGTGCCTACCTGGGGGGTAAGTGACCAGGACGTAAGATCTACAATCCGTCACCATCAGTCCATCACCCTGGCAACTAGTCCCACTGACGGTGGCTTCTTAGGGAGTAGGGACTTGGGGCCTATCGGCATTGCGCCCTGGCGTTATCTCCTTCCGGAAGGTGGGGTATTTGTCCCTTTAACGACCAGGAAATTCTATTTTTCTGTTTTTGACCTTTACTCCCAGCCTTCCCAAGGAGATAACTTTTTTATTTTTTTCATTCATGTAGCCGTACGAGGGCTTGTTTTTTGCGGGACAAGATGCATTTTCTAATGACACCATAAATGGTTGCATAAAATGTGGTGGGAAGCGGGAAAAAAATTCCAAATGGGGTGGAATTATAAAAAAACACCATTCCACCGCAGTTTTATGTTCTTTATTTTTTAATGCCTTTTTCTTTGCAGTAAAACTGACCTCTAATTATTTCCTCTGCAATCTGTACTTTTCAATAATACCATTTTGGGCTGTGTATGACTTTTTGATCACAATTTATTTAAGTTTTTTGCGGAAGGTGAAGCAACCAAAAAACTGCAGATATTGACTTTCGACTCTGTTTCGCCGTTTGCCGTATGGGAAAAATATTATATTTTGATAGTATGTTTTCGCTCATGGTGATGCCTATGATGTGTATTTTATTTTATTGTTTACATATTTTTATTAACATTTGGGTAAAGGGGGGTGAATTGACTTATTAGATCTTTGTATATAATTAAAAACATTTTTACACCTTTTTATACTTCCCATAAGGAACTATAACGGCAGTCATCAGATTGCTTCTCTCATAGACTCCTGTGCATTAGCATTAGAGTAGATGAGACGTTTACTATTAGAGATCAGCGAATTTCATGTTATAAAATGTCTTCACGCTTCGTTTGGTGGTAAAAGCAGAATTAGGTTATGGATTCCCTTACCACGAACCATAATGCAATTCTATGGCTGAATGCCTTTAGAGGCAATCCGTTATTCATTCCATCATAATAGAAGTCTATGGCCTGTATAACGGATCCGTCCAGTTTCCGTTATGCAGGAGAGGACTCGGGATCAGGAGAGGACTTCCCTGCATAACAGAAACGAGACAGATCCGTTTTGCAGACTATAGACTTCTATTACAATGGAATGAATAACGGATTGCCTATAAAGGCTTTCGGTCATAGAATTGCGTTATGGTTCGTGGTAACAGAATGCATAACGCAATTCTGCTTTTACCACCAAACGAAGTGTGAACGAATTACAAAATATTAAATTCGCTCATCTCTATTTACTATCTTCCTATAGAGCTCTGCCACAGGCAGGGGCTTCATAGGAACTAATGTGCAGCAGGAGGACAGGGACTGCTGCACATACAATCCGGCTCCTCTGAACCCCGATAAGGCATCTGAAGTGTTAAAAGTCCATAACCAGCAGTGGACATTAGTCCCGGGTGTCTTCAGTTTAAAACAGAAGACAGAAGACACCTGGTGGCTATGGTGCCTGCTGCACGCTCCAGCCTCATATTTACATGCTCGGCTGCCGACGTTTATTTATGCTGGGCGATCGGGAAAGGGTTAAACAGACAGCTGCAGGTCACAGTTGCTGTGCTTTGTCCTTCCTGCCTCACAAGCTTTGTTTGCTCTCTGGATTTCTGACGTGCCGCCTGTTTGTGACCGCTCCTCTGCTGATGTTGCCTCTGACATCAGGTTTAACCTTTTTCCTAGATTAAATAGGTTGTCCGGTCCCAAAATCAAAATTATTTTTTGTGCTTCTACCCCTCACCATACATATGCCCCTGATACCTGCTTTTCTTGTCTATGCTTCCTTTCCCCTGTCTGGGCATCAGACTATCTGGACAGATCTGTTTACTTTCTTAGTTTCCCGTTTTGTTGAATAGGTAGCTTTATTGATAAAGCCTGGCTGCACTGCACAGTGATGAGTCACAGGCTTGCCCCGCCCCCTATTAGTCAGTCTGCAGAAGCTCCGCCCACTACATACGGCCATGTTACTACACTAATGAATCCTGCTAGTCTATTTCTCACTCAGCTTTTAAATCCCATCACTGACCTTCCACAGACTCTAAGAGTGCGATAAACAGAAGCATATCAAATCACAAGTGTATCTAATCCTATCCTGTGTGATACAGTCTGCTGAGCTGTGTATCTAATCCTATCCTGTGTGATACAGTCTGCTGAGCTGTGTATCTAATCCTATCCTGTGTGATACAGCCTGCTGAGCCGTGTATCTAATCCTATCCTGTGTGATACAGCCTGCTGAGCCGTGTATCTAATCCTATCCTGTGTGATACTGTCTGCTGAGCTGTGTATCTAATCCTATCCTGTGTGATACTGTCTGCTGAGCTGTGTATCTAATCCTATCCTGTGTGATACTGTCTGCTGAGCTGTGTATATAGATCCTATCCTGTGTGATACTGCCTGCTGAGCCGTGTATCTAATCCTATCCTGTGTGATACTGTCTGCTGAGCTGTGTATCTAATCCTATCCTGTGTGATACTGTCTGTTGAGCCGTGTATCTAATCCTCTCCTGTGTGATACTGTCTGTTGAGCTGTGTATCTAATCCTATCCTGTGTGATACTGTCTGCTGAGCTGTGTATCTAATCCTATCCTGTGTGATACTGTCTGCTGAGCTGTGTATCTAATCCTATCCTGTGTGATACTGTGTTGAGCCGTGTATCTAATCCTCTCCTGTGTGATACTGTCTGTTGAGCTGTGTATCTAATCCTATCCTGTGTGATACTGTCTGCTGAGCTGTGTATCTAATCCTATCATGTAAGATACTGTCTGCTGAGATGTGTATCTAATCCTATCCTGTGTGATACTGCCTGCTGAGCTGTGTATATAGATCCTCATGCACATGACCGTATCCATTTTGCGGTCTGCAAGTCATGGATCCTTTAAATAAAGATACTGTCCGTGTGCGATCTGCATTTTTTTGCAGTCCAATTGACTTCTATGGGTTTGAGGTCTGCAGTTTGAGGACCAGAATAAAATTTTTTCTTCAACGGACACACTGATGACGTCCATGTGTTTTCCACATTCATATGTCAGTTCCTGAAAACATTTTTGCAAAGTGCCGCCCCCCAGGGCCCTATTGTGTCCCAGGTTTAGTGGAATGCCGAGTGGTGTGGAGCGCCCTATATGTGTCACGGTGCTCCTACCTGGATACCGCGGGACCCCAGGCTTTGGTTCCGAAGGAAATAAAGGGGAATAGTTGAGTTACGGGATGAAGAATAACTTGAGTCCAGACCTTGATATAAAGTTCATCGGCAGCTTTACTTGAATAAACATTTATCCTAACGATTTGCAGGCTTTGTCTTGCTTGCAGCAGGCTTTGGCTTAAACTGGCAGGCAAACTCAAAAACTCTGCTTTCTGTCTTCCTCTGCTGTACTGACAGGCTTGCCTAAATACTTTGCTTTCTTTCTCTGTGCTGCACTAAACTCTGCTTAGGTCTGGTTTCTGCTCTTTAGGCCTGTTCTGGTATCCTTGAAGGTGGTGCCTTGGGCTGTTATTCCTCTCCTGACACTCAGTAACTTCCAGCTGAAGAACGATTTCCTCTGGTCCCTATGGCTTCCAGACATCTGCTTCTATGGTCAGCAGAGCTTGGTCTGCTCTGGTTGACATAGGCACGTCAGGCTGTGAGCGTGCCACAATTTACTCCTCTCCTGTCCAGACTAGAACTCCAACCCGAACTAACTAGAACTGCTACCCCTCCCTTCTGGTAGGAAGCAGGACTGGCCCACCTCTGCCCAGAGGGGGAGAATGGAATGGCAAGTTCCATTTTGTCTGAGGATAGCTCTGCCATATATGCTGCCACCTGCTGGTGAACCAGGCACATTACATGAACAAAACATTTTCATGACAATAATAGAAATGCACAGTGTTGAAGTAAATAAATACAAAAAATGGCATGTGTGTTAGCCCATTAGAGATAGTAGCAGGGTGTAGGAATGGTAACACCACTCTGGGGTGTTACAGTAGAACATGTCCTATTCTAGACCTCATAATGCAGACCTCAAACCCATAGAAGTCGATGGGACTGCAAAAAAATGCAGATCGCACACGGACAGTAAGTTTATTTAGCGGATCCGCTACTTCCAGGCTGAAAAACAGATACGGTCGTGTACATAAGACGTAATCCTATGTTTTTCGTTCCTGTCTACAGCAGGGTTTATCTTGGCCTATCATGTGTGATCGACATGTGATACGACCGTGATCAGCCCGGGGAACCCGGTGCATGTGCAGGACACAGTAATTTATGGTACAGCCGGTCTCTATCTGATCAGGGGGTAAATACAGATGAGATGGGGTAACCTCCACAGTGCCCCCACAACAGTGATATCCACAGTCCCCCCACAACAGTGATATCCACAGTGCCCCCACAACAGTGATATCCACAGTGCCCCCACAAGAATGGCATCCACAGTGCCCCCATAACAGTGACATCCTCAGTGCCCCCACAACAGTGATATCCACAGTGCCCCCACAACAGTGATATCCACAGTGCCCCCACAACAGTGATATCCACAGTGCCCCTGCAACAGTGATATCCACAGTGCCCCCACAACAGTGATATCCACAGTGCCCCCACAAGAATGGCATCCACAGTGCTCCCATAACAATGGCATCCACAGTGCCCCATAACAGTGACATCCACAGTGCCCCCATAACAGTGACATCCACAGAAACCCCCATAACAGAGACATCCACAGTGCCCCCATAATAGTGACCGTGCTCCAATAGTCTAATAGTTTCAAAATGCTGTATTATTTCCCCAGTTATTTGCATTAGTCATTGTTTCCCTTTTACCATAATGAAATTTACCCGTCTGTCTTGAAAAATGTTGAAACAAGTGACCGTTTGTTTATAATCCCCTGATCTCCTATATACACTCACCTAAAGAATTATAAGGACCACCATACTAATACGGTGTTGGACCCCCTTTTGCCTTCAGAACTGCCTTAATTCTACGTGGCATTGATTCAACAAGGTGCTGATAGCATTCTTTAGAAATGTTGGCCCATATTGATAGGATAGCATCTTGCAGTTGATGGAGATTTGAGGGATGCACATCCAGGGCACGAAGCTCCCGTTCCACCACATGCCAAAGATGCTCTATTGGGTTGAGATCTGGTGACTGTGGGGCCATTTTAGTCCAGTGAACTCATTGTCATGTTTAAGAAACCAATTTGAAATGATTCGAGCTTTGTGACATGGTGCATTATCCTGCTGGAAGTAGCCATCAGAGGATGGGTACATGGTGGTCATGAAGGGATGGACATGGTCAGAAACAATGCTCAGGTAGCCTGTGGCATTTAAACGATGGCCAATTGGCACTAAGGGGCCTAAAGTGTGCCCAGAAAACACCACCACCACCAGCCTGCACAGTGGTAACAAGGCATGATGGATACATGTTCTCATTCTGTTTACGCCAAATTCGGACTCTACCATTTGAATGTCTCAACAGAAATCGAGACTCATCAGACCAGGCAACATTTTTCCAGTCTTCAACAGTCCAATTTTGGTGAGCTCGTGCAAATTGTAGCCTCTTTTTCCTATTTGTAGTGGAGATGAGTGGTACCCGGTGGGGTCTTCTGCTGTTGTAGCCCATCCGCCTCAAGGTTGTGCGTGTTGTGGCTTCACAAATGCTTTGCTGCAGACCTCGGTTGTAACGAGTGGTTATTTCAGTCAACGTTGCTCTTCTATCAGCTTGAATCAGTCGGCCCATTCTCCTCTGACCTCCAGCATCCACAAGGCATTCTCGCCCACAGGACTTCCGCATACTGGAGGTTTTTCCCTTTTCACACCATTCTTTGTAAACCCTAGAAATGGTTGTGCGTGAAAATCCCAGTAACTGAGCAGATTGTGAAATACTCAGACCGGCCCGTCTGGCACCAACAACCATGCCACGCTCAAAATTGCTTAAATCACCTTTCTTTCCCATTCTGACATTCAGTTTGGAGTTCAGGAGATTGTCTTGACCAGGACCACAACCCTACATGCATTGAAGCAACTGCCATGTGATTGGTTGACTAGATAATCGCATTAATGAGAAATAGAACAGGTGTTCCTAATAATTCTTTAGGTTAGTGTATATATATATATATATATATATATCCAGAAAAAGGACGGCACTCCAGTCTTGAAAAAATAAAATGTTCTTTAATCAACCATGCGGTGCAACGTTTCGGCTCCACTGAGCCTCTCTCTTGAGAAAGGCTCAGTGGAGCCGAAACGTTGCACCGCATGGTTGATTAAAGAACATTTTATTTTTTCAAGACTGGAGTGCCGTCCTTTTTCTGGATATACTAATTTGGGGTAAGAAGTCTATTCCCTTGGATTGTGCACCCATTTTTCTCCACACAGAGTCAGTGCCGCCATTTTTCGTATTTATATATATATATATATAACTTGAGGAAAATAGGACTGCACTCCAGATAAAAGTGAAAAATAAGTGGAACTTTATTCACCCATGATATGGCAACTTTGCGACGTTTCGGCTCACAAGAGCCTTCTTCCAGCATAGAAACAGTGAAAATGACGACATATAAAGGCATGTCTAAAGTGACTAACCAATCATACTGTGATTACAATCATGAATAAATTAAAAACATATGATGCATATAAACAAAGTGCATAAAGTGACATGTGCTTAAGAGATCCGCATCACAAGAACCTTATCCTTGCGTGTCGATCACATAAATGAATAATATATGAATAATATAATGTGTACAATAAAGTGAGTAAGTATATCAGACGGAGATCGTAGAAATCGCACCTCTCAATGAAATGGCGTCCGCATACACCATCGTGTTTCCTTGAGCGTCTCCATTTCTTCACTGCGCATGCCCAGATTCGCGTCATCCTCTCTGTCATACAGCTTTCATGTGATGCATGCGCTACATCCTAATTACACCGGAGGCACCATTTTAACAAAGGGCAACAATGCCCAACTATTACATAGGTACAATACATAAGTGCCTTCAATGTACAGAACACTTTCCTATATGGTGTATTCAGCTGCAGTAGGTGCATCCTACTAAATCAGCATGTGAGGAAGGCGCCAACTTTATCAAGATGGATCCTACCCACTAAGAGGCATGTGTCAGGGGGGGACACGTCAATGTACCCGACCGGCACCGCCAGCTTAATTGCTGAAAAAACGCAGCCATAAGAGGAATTCTTAAAGGAAAGCATAACAAAATAGAAAACAGAAAAAAAAATAAAAAATCTTTATGTCTGGAAATACGCAGTGAGAAGACTTTAGATGTTGCAGCACAATTCCATTATCATCGAACAGGGCCAGTTCAAGGATCTCCATCCAAGCTTCTTATAAAATTACAATATAATTCTAAAAGGCAAAGAAAAATTGACAAATTAATTACAGGTTAATTACTCCGTATAATATACATTTTTTGGTATTATCACCGTTTCAAGGCACAAATATACCAAACCAAGAAGGAAGAACAACATATGCAGGGAAAATCTGGTTCAGCCTCAAAACAGACTTTTCATCTAAATTCTACATTAAGCCCTATTGGGTGCAGACTATCTAGGACATGAATCCATCTTAGTTCTCGCTTTTTCAAGATTGCCAGACGGTCGCCACCTCTCCTGGGCATTGCAACATGGTCGATTATCCAGCATCTTAGATCCCGTTCACCATGATGAAGGGATCCAAAATGTCTGGAAACCGGTAAATCAGTGCGACTTTTCCTAATTTAATTCCTATGATTGTTTAACCTTACTTTCAGTTCTGTAGATGTTTCCCCTACATATATTAAATTACATGGACATGATAAAACATAGATTACGTATGATGACGCACAGGTCAGAGGGAATCTAATAGGGTATTCTTTTTTGTGAGTGGATGCACAAAAGACTTTGACTTACAAATATGGCGACAGTTGACGCAGTTGAGACACGGGAAACATCCCAGTCCCGCCTGCGTCAACGGTCGCTGAATGACATGTCTTTTAGGACCTACATCTGCTTTAACCAGATAATCTCTTATATTTTTGTTTTTTCGATAGAATAACAAAGGGGGATTCTTAAATTCAGGGACATCTTTAATTCCTCTACTAAGAATGTTCCAATTCTTTTTTTAAATCTGTCCTATCTCTACACTATAATTGGAATATGTAGACATAAATGGTATCCTCTGAGTTTTTTGGAGAGTAGGTTGTGCACGTTCTGTATTACTATCAAGAATTTTACTTTTCTGTTCATTCAACAATTTACGAGGATAGCCACGTTCTCTGAATTTGCCAACCATCATGTCTAGTGTGGCCGGCAATTCAGTGTGGTCAGATACAATTCGTTTTGCCCTCAAGAATTGAGATTGAGGGAGATGTTTAATCAGACTACGTGGGTGATTGCTTTCAAAGCGTAGAATTGTATTTCTGTCCGTCGGTTTGACGAACAAACCCATACTAATTCTACCTTCGTCCAATTTCACATTAGTGTCTAGAAATGATAGATTGGTTTTGGAATAGGATATAGTATACTGGAGATCAGCGTCTATACTATTCAGATAGTCATGAAATTGAACCAACTGTGTTTCAGTACCCGTCCATAGGAGGAAGACGTCATCTATGTATCTCCACCACCTCAAAACATGTTGGAAGTGGTGGGATACATAGACAAAGTCCTCCTCCACATGGCGCATATATATATTCGCGTACGTTGGGGCCACATTTGACCCCATCGCAACGCCACGTTTTTGGTTGAAAAAGGTGTCTTGAAACAAAAAATAATTATTCTCAAGAATCTATTTCAAAAGAGAAATAATAAAGCATTTTGTCTCCATAGAGATGTATGTACCTTCAAGGTATTTATTGACCGCTGCAATACCTTTCTTATGTCCTATTGATGTGTACAAAGATACTACATCAAAGGACACAAGAAGTAAAGATTTTGCATTACTAGTATCCACAGATCTTAACTGTTCCAAAAAATGCCCTGTATCTTTAATGTACGATTCTCCAGCTGTCGAAAAGTGCCTCAACATTTTGTCCAAAAAAATAGCTATTCTACTGAATACAGAGTCTGAGCCTGATACGATGGGGCGACCAGGAGGATCCACAAGGCTTTTATGCACTTTGGGTAATATGTATATTACAGGAGTAACAGGAAAAGATACCTCCAAATATTCTCTTAGGCCATCATCTATAATACCCGCCACCACCGCATCAGACAGACTCTTTTTGATAGTATTCATTATAACAAATTTTGGGTCACTCTGCAGGATACCATACACATTAGTGTCTTCCAATTGACGCTGAATTTCTTTAATGTATTTTGATGTATCAAGTACAACTACCCCCCCCGCCCTTATCGGCGGGTTTAATTGTTATATGGGGGTTGAATCAATATCACTGAAATACGACTACCTAAAATTTAACATTTATTTAGGTCAATTAAAATTCCCTGAATGAGGGACACCTTGCACCGCAACACACAAAAAAATTACATACAAAACAATAACCACACGAATGAGCAAGATCAGACAGGTGGGTTAGTATGAGAGGAAGAAAGGGGGGGAACGCGCCAGGGCAACCCGTGCCATGGCCCACTCAATCCCTACAATATCCCTTTAAAAACTTTTCCTCAGCCCGGAGATGTGTCTTGATGGTAGGCACACTCCGTCCCCGTACCTGTACTGTCTATCCTTAAATTGCCCTTTATACACTATCCCATATGGATATCCGGGTAATAGTGTATAAGAAAAGATATCGTTTGGATAGTCACGTGTCCCGACGCGTTTCCCCCCTTCCTCTCATTAAAGGGGTTCTTCAGGGGACAAAAACAGTGTCCATCGAGCATATAAAATGTTCAACAGTCGTCTGACGGATATCAGCCGAAAAAGGATCAATCTGACGGCCCCACACCAACAGACCCAAGGGTCAGAAAACTGACAGAAGAGAAAGTCCGTACAAAACTATGTGTATAAACACAGACTTAAATACCAGTAATGAATATACTTAGCTGGCACAACTCCAGGTCAGCAGGTCCAGATACACCTGTTGTGGTGTGAGGCCTCCAGGGGGCAAGATGTGATGTAGCTCCCATATTCAATAAATTCATTACTGGTATTTAAGTCTGTGTTTATACACATAGTTTTGTACGGACTTTCTCTTCTGTCAGTTTTCTGACCCTTGGGTCTGTTGGTGTGGGGCCGTCAGATTGATCCTTTTTCGGCTGATATCCGTCAGACGACTGTTGAACATTTTATATGCTCGATGGACACTGTTTTTGTCCCCTGAAGAACCCCTTTAATGAGAGGAAGGGGGGAAACGCGTCGGGACACGTGACTATCCAAACGATATCTTTTCTTATACACTATTACCCGGATATCCATATGGGATAGTGTATAAAGGGCAATTTAAGGATAGACAGTACAGGTACGGGGACGGAGTGTGCCTACCATCAAGACACATCTCCGGGCTGAGGAAAAGTTTTTAAAGGGATATTGTAGGGATTGAGTGGGCCATGGCACGGGTTGCCCTGGCGCGTTCCCCGCCTTTCTTCCTCTCATACTAACCCACCTGTCTGATCTTGCTCATTCGTGTGGTTATTGTTTTGTATGTAATTTTTTTGTGTGTTGCGGTGCAAGGTGTCCCTCATTCAGGGAATTTTAATTGACCTAAATAAATGTTAAATTTTAGGTAGTCGTATTTCAGTGATATTGATTTAATAATTCTACGACTACCCCTTTCATCTATAAATAGAGCTTTACTATTGTTATATGGGGGTTGTCCTTGAGTTGCGCCAAGGCCTCAATTTCTGCAGAGGTCAAATTGGGATTCTTCAATGTGTTTGATTCTCCCAAGGAAGATTTTAAATTTTTTATATCTCTTTTGACCGCAGAAATGTAGGCCTCTATCGCTGGCTCATTGACAATCGGACAAAAGGTACTTTTGTTTGTCAAACCTAATTTTTTTTGTGTTAATTCACTAGAACATGTTTGTAAATTAGTACTAGTACCCTTAAAAAAACTTTTCAACTTTACAGAGCGAAAAAAATAATTTAAATCAATTTCTAAATCGAACCAATTTACCTTGGAACTAGGGCAAAATGAGAATCCTTTAGACAGAACACTGTGTTGTGCTTCAGTCAGTTCCATTGAGGACAAATTAAAAACTATGGTCTCTTTTTGTATGTGGATGCCTTCGTCGACTGCAGTCTGGTCCTGTTGTAGCGTTGTTTTTGTCTTCCTTCTATATCTGTAGCCACCTCTTCTGGTTCTTGTTCTTTTCTTTTCTTTATATCCTGGCTGTTCCCTAAAAAAACGGCATTGTCTTCATCTGTAGATGGTTGTATATTCTTTCTCTTTTTCTTATTATCACGGTTAGAACCCATGTTGGAAAAATCTGAGTGCCACGCACAGATATCACCTTTTCTATAATCTTCGGTATCACGTACCCACTTATTCCTTTTTCCTTCTTCCAATTCAGCCTGCAATTTAGTCAATTGACTTTTCATTTCATCCTTATATTGTAAAAGTTCGTCTTCAGACAACAATGTTTGCAATAAACGTTCCACCACAAGAAAATCATCAGAGAGTGTCACTACCTCAATTTGTAAAAATTCAATGTTTAGCAAGATATAATCCAATGAATATCTATTAGACAAAGTTTCAAATCTTTTGCAAAATGTATCATTTGTTGGGAAAAGGTTAGGGCGCAGATTAGAGCGCATGCCCCTAGGTATCTTTTTTTCTTTATAATATTGTCCCAGTGTGGCCATATGCAGTTTCATGGCAACAAGACGTCTAGACAAAGTAATGTACTTGCGTTTAAGTTCTTTCGAAGTAGGAGCCTATAGAAAAGAAGCGTCGCTTTCAATCCCCTGCATAATGCGGTCGACCTCCTCAGCAGTATATGTGCCGCCATAGGGTGTTTCATTAGAAGACATTATAAAAAGTATTTCAGGTGTGCTCACCCACGGTACCGATATAAATTGAAGAAAATCCAACGGGAGCACCAACCAGGAAACGGGTTGAAGACAATGCCGTTTTTTTAGGGAACAGCCAGGATATAAAGAAAAGACAAGAACAAGAACCAGAAGAGGTGGCTACAGATATAGAAGGAAGACAAAAACAACGCTACAACAGGACCAGACTGCAGTCGACGAAGGCATCCACATACAAAAAGAGACCATAGTTTTTAATTTGTCCTCAATGGAACTGACTGAAGCACAACACAGTGTTCTGTCTAAAGGACTCTCATTTCGCCCTAGTTCCAAGGTAAATTGGTTCGATTTAGAAATTGATTTAAATTATTTTTTTCGCTCTGTAAAGTTGAAAAGTTTTTTTAAGGGTACTAGTACTAATTTACAAACATGTTCTAGTGAATTAACACTAAAAAAATTAGGTTTGACAAACAAAAGTACCTTTTGTCCGATTGTCAATGAGCCAGCGATAGAGGCCTACATTTCTGCGGTCAAAAGAGATATAAAAAATCTAAAATCTTCCTTGGGAGAATCAAACACATTGAAGAATCCCAATTTGACCTCTGCAGAAATTGAGGCCTTGGCGCAACTCAAAGACAACCCCCATATAACAATTAAACCCGCCGATAAGGGCGGGGGGGGGGGGGTAGTTGTACTTGATACATCAAAATACATTAAAGAAATTCAGCGTCAATTGGAAGACACTAATGTGTATGGTATCCTGCAGAGTGACCCAAAATTTGTTATAATGAATACTATCAAAAAGAGTCTGTCTGATGCGGTGGTGGCGGGTATTATAGATGATGGCCTAAGAGAATATTTGGAGGTATCTTTTCCTGTTACTCCTGTAATATACATATTACCCAAAGTGCATAAAAGCCTTGTGGATCCTCCTGGTCGCCCCATCGTATCAGGCTCAGACTCTGTATTCAGTAGAATAGCTATTTTTTTGGACAAAATGTTGAGGCACTTTTCGACAGCTGGAGAATCGTACATTAAAGATACAGGGCATTTTTTGGAACAGTTAAGATCTGTGGATACTAGTAATGCAAAATCTTTACTTCTTGTGTCCTTTGATGTAGTATCTTTGTACACATCAATAGGACATGAGAAGGGTATTGCAGCGGTCAATAAATACCTTGAAGGTACATACATCTCTATGGAGACAAAATGCTTTATTATTTCTCTTTTGAAATTGATTCTTGAGAATAATTATTTTTTGTTTCAAGACACCTTTTTCAACCAAAAACGTGGCGTTGCGATGGGGTCAAATGTGGCCCCAACGTACGCGAATATATATATGCGCCATGTGGAGGAGGACTTTGTCTATGTATCCCACCACTTCCAACATGTTTTGAGGTGGTGGAGATACATAGATGACGTCTTCCTCCTATGGACGGGTACTGAAACACAGTTGGTTCAATTTCATGACTATCTGAATAGTATAGACGCTGATCTCCAGTATACTATATCCTATTCCAAAACCAATCTATCATTTCTAGACACTAATGTGAAATTGGACGAAGGTAGAATTAGTATGGGTTTGTTCGTCAAACCGACGGACAGAAATACAATTCTACGCTTTGAAAGCAATCACCCACGTAGTCTGATTAAACATCTCCCTCAATCTCAATTCTTGAGGGCAAAACGAATTGTATCTGACCACACTGAATTGCCGGCCACACTAGACATGATGGTTGGCAAATTCAGAGAACGTGGCTATCCTCGTAAATTGTTGAATGAACAGAAAAGTAAAATTCTTGATAGTGATACAGAACGTGCACAACCTACTCTCCAAAAAACTCAGAGGATACCATTTATGTCTACATATTCCAATTATAGTGTAGAGATAGGACAGATTTAAAAAAAGAATTGGAACATTCTTAGTAGAGGAATTAAAGATGTCCCTGAATTTAAGAATCCCCCTTTGTTATCCTATCGAAAAAACAAAAATATAAGAGATTATCTGGTTAAAGCAGATGTAGGTCCTAAAAGACATGTCATTCAGCGACCGTTGACGCAGGCGGGACTGGGATGTTTCCCGTGTCTCAACTGCGTCAACTGTCGCCATATTTGTAAGTCAAAGTCTTTTGTGCATCCACTCACAAAAAAAGAATACCCTATTAGATTCCATCTGACCTGTGCGTCATCATACGTAATCTATGTTTTATCATGTCCATGTAATTTAATATATGTAGGGGAAACATCTACAGAATTGAAAGTAAGGTTAAACAATCACAGGAATTCAATTAGGAAAAGTCGCACTGATTTACCGGTTTCCAGACATTTTGGATCCCTTCATCATGGTGAACGGGATCTAAGATGCTGGATAATCGACCATGTTGCAATGCCCAGGAGAGGTGGCGACCGTCTGGCAATCTTGAAAAAGCGAGAACTAAGATGGATTCATGTCCTAGATAGTCTGCACCCAATAGGGCTTAATGTAGAATTTAGATGAAAAGTCTGTTTTGAGGTTGAACTAGATTTTCCCTGCATATGTTGTTCTTCCTTCTTGGTTTGGTATATTTGTGCCTTGAAACGGTGATAATACCAAAAAATGTATATTATACGGAGTAATTAACCTGTAATTAATTTGTCAATTTTTCTTTGCCTTTTAGAATTATATTGTAATTTTATAAGAAGCTTGGATGGAGATCCTTGAACTGGCCCTGTTCGATGATAATGGAATTGTGCTGCAACATCTAAAGTCTTCTCACTGCGTATTTCCAGACATAAAGAACATTTTTTTTTATTATTATTTCTATTTTGTTATGCTTTCCTTTAAGAATTCCTCTTATGGCTGCGTTTTTTCAGCAATTAAGCTGGCGGTGCCAGTCGGGTACATTGACGTGTCCCCCCCTGACACATGCCGCTTAGTGGGTAGGATCCATCTTGATAAAGTTGGCGCCTTCCTCACATGCTGATTTAGTAGGATGCACCTACTGCAGCTGAATACACCATATAGGAAAGTGTTCTGTACATTGAAGGCACTTATGTATTGTACCTATGTAATAGTTGGGCATTGTTGCCCTTTGTTAAAATGGGGCCTCCGGTGTAATTAGGATGTAGCGCATGCGTCACATGAAAGCTGTATGACAGAGAGGATGACGCGAATCTGGGCATGTGCAGTGAAGAAATGGAGACGCTCAAGGAAACACGATGGTGTATGCGGACGCCATTTCATCGAGAGGTGCGATTTCTACGATCTCCATCTGATATACTTACTCACTTTATTGTACACATTATATTATTCATATATTATTCATTTATGTGATCGACACGCAAGGATAAGGTTCTTGTGATGCGGATCTCTTAAGCACATGTCACTTTATGCACATGCACTTTGTTTATATGCATCATATGTTTTTAATTTATTCATAATTGTAATCACAGTATGATTGGTTAGTCACTTTAGACATGCCTTTATATGTCGTCATTTTCACTGTTTCTATGCTGGAAGAAGGCTCTTGTGAGCCGAAACGTCGCAAAGTTGCCATATCATGGGTGAATAAAGTTCCACTTATTTTTCACTTTTATCTGGAGTGCAGTCCTATTTTCCTCAAGTCATATTATTGGGGCATTGCCGCTGCCCTTGTGGATTTTGCACCCGTTTCCTGGTTGGTGCTCCCGTTGGATTTTCTTCAATATATATATATATATATATATATATATACACACTTGTACATAGGAGTAGTATTAAAGTCAGTGGTGTACATAGAGAAGTAAGGGCCCCATAGCAAGGATCAGACCAGGCCCCCCACACAGGACAGAAGGGTTTCTGACTGAACCCTTTTCAATGACCATTGAGCCATTTTATCCACTGCCTCATTTGCTAAAAGTTGTTTCTTAAGAGGGTGGAGTCCTGACCAAGTTTTTACCTCCAGTAGAAGAGGAGATAATCCCAACTAAGACTGGGCCCCCTCTTGCCCTGGGCTCCATAGCAGTCGCATGGTCTGCTGCTCTGGTAGTTACGCCCCTGACTTGCAGGTAAACTGCTGTTGTAGCCTGTGTACTGATGTACTGATCACTTATATGCTGGGTTCATTAAACTGAACAAGGCCCCAAAAATTTTTAATTCTAACCGTGTGGAAATACAATAAGCTGAAATGAATGATTGAGGCCTGATGCTTAATTTCACTTTAACCGAAAATAGAAAAAAAATGCAAGTAGATAAATTGCTTGACCTGCGCTGCTTGAGGTACTTCAAACTTGAATCAGAATAAGAATGAAGAAAGCTTTTATTATTTCACTGTCAATGCGTTTCGAGGGTAGGAAACCCCTCTTCGTCAGAACAATATACAAAATATGAAAACAGAAATGTTTAAAAAGCATTGTGCTGTGATCAATGCACAGACTGCAGCACGGACCTCTTCTCCCTCTAGCCACCTCTGATAGTTCACTGAGTGGCACTTGAATCTCCTCCACACATCGCCGGATCTTTTTGACACATTGTCATACTCCAGCGCACTAAATATCAAAAAAACTATGGAAGTGTATGTTACCAAAATGAGTTACACTCCACCAATAGAATACCAGAATAACAAGCGAAGGTGGCAATCCCATTCATGTCACTCATGACAAGAACCCCCCCAGTCTTGCCCCCACCCTGCGCGCCAAAACCGCTGCTTTCTAAACATTAGTGTTTTCACATTCTGTATATTGTCCTGACGAAGAGGGTTTTCCTACCCTTGAAACGCGTTGACAGTGAAATAATAAAAGCTTTCTTCAACCTCATTCTGAATTAAGTTTGAAGTACCTCAAGCAGCGCCGGACAAGCGGTTTATCTATATACATTTTTTCTATTTTCGGATACCTGTTCTGAAGATTGCCCCCAGTGAGGCAGTACAGAAGAAAATAACCGCGGCTGCAGCTAGACATACACCGTTGTGCTGATCGGTGAGAAAAATAACCAGTAAGGGTCTACATGTGGTTGTGACACCTCACAGCCCCTTATGGTAAGCGCACCCTTACTTCTACTCTTTACCGTCACCTACTGACACCGCACATGTGGCGTGGCCTCCTCTCTCTCTTATTTTACAAAATTTCACTTTAACGCTCACAGGAAATTTGTTGCCTTGGCCTGTGTATTGCTGTAGCAGAGGTTTTTCGTTTTTGCGTTTTAATTTTTCTTCCCAATCTTCCTTGAGCTATAACTTTTTAAAGGGATTCTGTCACCTCTTTTTACCCTATAGAGATACGGACATGCACGGCTAGATCGCCGCTAGTATGTCCGCAATATACTTGTCCCATATCTCTGAGTGGCTTTATGGAGTGTAAAAAATGATTTTATATATATATATAAATCAGCCTGGTAAGGAGCCCAAGGGGCAGTACTAACCGTTCTGGAGCCCAGCCATGCCCCCCTGTGAAGGAGCCCAGCACCGCCTATAACCAGGAATCTCCTTCTTGCTCACAAAGTCAGATCTCCGTAGAATTCCTAAGTGCTGCGGAGACTGCACTGCCAGCAACGTGGCTAGGTGGAAGATAAGCTTGTGCACCAGCAAATTCCGGGGCAATAGAGCCGTGGTACCTATGTTTGTGCTTAAATGCCCACATACTATTTTTATCCTGCAGATCTTGCACATGGAATTGTCTGCCGGTACTGGGGAGAAAAACTGCCAGAAGAGAGATACTTGCATAGAGCTATCGGCAGCAGAACTCCCCGTCTAAGCTTCTTCTTCTGGTCACCCAAGTATCTGGCAGTCTCCTCTTCTAAGCACTGTCCATAACTGCAGAACACTAGGGTCTCTGACTGCTCTCCTTATATACAGTTTCTAGCTGAACTAGAACCTTCTAGTAGGAGGGGTCGAGTGGAGAAACTCAGCACAAATACAATGTTACCATTCCTAAAGACTTGCAATCAAGCTTTAACCACCTCCTGTCCACACGTTGACTAAAAACGTCCGGGAGGTGGTTCTATATCTCTGAATGGACGTTCCAGAACATCCATTCAGAGATTGCAACTGCAAGCTAATCGTGCAGCTGCTGATCGGGTTGCCCGCTGTCAGTGACAGAAGGGCAACCCTTAGAGAAGGCAGGGACAGTTCCCAGGTGTCCCTGCCTTCTAGATCGCTGCATACACAGTGCTTACCGAGCGCTGTGTATACAGTGCAGGAAGCGCTATGCGCTTCCTGTTCCAGACCGCTGGGGCCAGAAAGTGCAGGAGCTGTTGGGTCTTCCACAGACCTCGATCAGCCCTGCACTGAGGCTGTACAGCGCTGTATTCTGCTGTACGGCCTCTCTGGGGGGTGCATTTCCCCTGCTACTATGTCAGCCCCAGTTACAGGAGAAATCAATAGTGAGAAAAAAAGTGAAGCTAAATGTCCCCCAGAGGTCTTGTATGACCTTATGGGGGACGGAAAGTGTAAAATAAAAAAGGAAAAAATAAAGTGTTAAAATAAATAAAAGGTTTCACATGTAAAAAAAAAAAAAAAGCCTCTGGGGGTAGTAGTTGGTACTCATGTTTCTGCAGCTCCCTGGGTGGCATGCAGTGATGAGAAGGATAGCAATGGATACCTTTGGGGTGCATTTTGGTGTTGAGGGATCTCCTACCAGATGTTGGTTGAGGTGCCCTTGGTGGTATGGGTTTTAGATGCAGGGAAGGCAGGGTCCCTGAGTCTCGTGACGCCAGCACCCTTGGGTGCAAATGAGGTGGTAGAATTAAGAGGAGTCATTTTGAATAAATAAATGGAACATCTAATCAGAATCACTTGCCTTGAGGTGACAGTTACAGGTTCAGTTATCCTGGAGGTGTTCAGATACACTTCTGCTCTTACTTGTGCTATAATTACAGGAGACGGGTTCAGTTGAGACTGACAGGCTCACGTGAGGCACTACCACAGGGGCGGACACAGACAGCAGAGGGCCCCTGTGCAAAGAATGTGCCTGAGCCCCCTCCTCTCAAGTCAAATTCTCAACATAACCTATTCCGCCCCAACATTACTTATAGCAATACAGAACATACAGGTTAGGCTACTTTCCCACTCGCAGCACTACGCTCCGGCCACCTGATCCAACAGAAAATGCATTGAATTGGCCGGACACAAACTCAGGCATGCAGCGGTTTGTGTCCCGCTGATTCTCTGCGTTTTTGCCAGATTGTGGCCGATCTCTGCCAGACCCCATTATAATTAATGTGGCCGGCGGGCATTCTGTCTGCATCCAGCGGTGCTGGAGCATTCCGGAAGGCTGTTCTCTGCTTGAAGAGCCTGCCAGAATCACTAACTCCGATGTGAAGGTAGCCTAATGCAGGTCCACATACCTCTTACATCCAGGGACGTCTTCGTTGATGTAGATGTTCTCTGTCTTCATCTTCTCCTTTCAGACCAGACCGCCATGATGATTTCTTTCTGTCATCTCTTCTTTCTGCAGGGTTTAACATACAGACAAATTAGTTTCCTAGTTTTCCATCATCCTCCCACTTAATCAACACCCCCCCAATACTGTGCCCGCTGTGCTCCCTATACAAGTTACACACAGATAGTTCCCCTTAAATAATTATTGACACACAGTGTCCTAAAAAATAACTGCGCCCAGGAAACAATGTCCCTGACACTAATAGTGCAAACATAATGTTCCCCAAAAATAATTGTGCTAAGCTGGTACTGTGCCAGGGTGCCCACCAAAGTAACAGTGCTCCCCAAAATCCCACCAATAGAAATAATTATCTACCAGACAACACGTAGTAGTAATAGTGCCCCTACAGTAATAATGACCCCACTGTGTCCCAGAAGTAATAATGCTCCCATAGTGCTCATACTAGTATTCAAGTTCCTCATAGTCCCTCAACTGTAATAAAGCCCACCATAATGTCCCCAGTGGTAGTAATTCTCTTTATAAATGCCCCCTTATAATGTGCGCCATTACATAAAAGTGCCCTGTTCTGTGACAGTATAAAAAAATACCTCCTCTCAGTGCCCCCTGTAGAGTCAATGTCCCCATAGTACCCTCATAATGTGTGCCAATGCCCCCTACTGTTTGCCAAAAAAAAACTCTTAGTGCCCCCAATTAAGCCAAGGTCCCCATAGTGCCCTATAATTTGTGCCAGTATGAAATACTCCTATATCGTGTTCCTCCCCTTGTCCCCATGGTGCCTGACAATGTGCCAGTATAAAATGCCCCCATATTGTGTGCCAGTATAAAAAAGAGGGTCACCAGTAGATGCCCCCATACTGCTCCCCCCTTCTTAGTGCCCCCCATGTCTGCCAATATATAAGATAGAGCCCCAAAAGATGCCCCCATAGTGCTCCTCTCCCCCCTTCTCTATAGTGCCCCCCATGTGTGCCAGTATATAACATAAGGTCCCCATTGTGCTCCTCCTCCTCCATAGTGCCCCCCATGTGTGCCAGTAACTAACATAGGGCCCCCATAGTGCTCCTCCCCCTCCATAGTACCCCCCATGTGTGCCAGTATATATAATAGGGCCCCAATAGTATTCCCCCCTCTATAGTGCCAGCATGTGTGTCAGTATTTAAAATAGGGCCACCCGTAGTGCTCCTCCCCCTCCATAGTACCCCCCATGTGTGCCAGTATATAAAATAGGGCCCCAATAGTACTCCCCCCTCTATAGTGCCAGCATGTGTGTCAGTATTTAAAATAGGGCCACCCGTAGTGCTCCTTCCCCTCCATAGTACCCCCCATGTGTGCCAGTAACTAACATAGGGCCCCCCATAGTGCTCCTCCCCCTCCATAGTGCCCCCCATGTGTGCCAGTAACTAACATAGGGCCCCCCATAGTGCTCCTCCCCCTCCATAGTGCCCCCTATGTGTGCCAGTATATAAAATAGGGCCCCAATAGTGCTCTCCCCCTCCATAGTGCCCCCATGTGTGTCAGTATTTAAAATAGGGCCCCCATAGTTCTCCTCCCCCTCCATAGTACCCCCCATGTGTGCAGTATATAAAATAGGACCCCAATCGTACTCCCCCCTCCACAGTGCCCCCCTTATGTGTTAGTATTTAAAATAGGGCCCCCATAGTGCTCCTCCTCCTCCTTAGTGCCCCCCATGTACATAAGATAGGGCCCCCAGTAGATGCCCCCATGAGTACCAGATAGGGCCCCTAGTAAAGTGTAAACAAATAAAAATGTAAACTCACATACTTACCTCCTTGCCGCTTTCAGCGATGCGATGCAGCCTCTTCCGGCCTGTGTCCCACGCTGTATGGCTCAGGCGGCGTGATGACGCCATGGCGCCGCCTGCGCCGTCCTCTGATAGGTTGCAGGCCTAGTGCCTGTAGCCTATGAGAGGACTGGGGAAGGGAGACGCCTCTCCCCTGCCCCGTCGCAGCATCCTAAGGACAGAGATACAGATAAATAGAGATGAGCGCTTCCACAATGGAAGCGCTTATGTTCCCCTGCTGCCGATAGGAAGGGGCCCCCTCCTGCTCTGGGCCCCTGTGCAGCCGCACCGACTGCACATGCGGTATGTCCGCCCCTGCACGACCAGGCTTCCATGTTCTGATGACACTAATATACTTCCTTTTGCTGGTATCAATGAGTCCTTTATCTGTGCTTATTAGGTAACTGGTCCCCTCCCTAACAGCCAGGCCCTGGATATAATATAATCTTACTTTCTCTCTCGTTCTTCTGCAACATTCAGGGCGGTTCTCCCTAATGGCAGGCATGCGACTTCTGCTCCATTCTTTCTACTGGTTACTAATAGAAACAGATCCACATGATCCATAGATGTGGTAAAACACAACTTTGTGCTTAGTTGTAGTGGTATGTCCAGGAGCTTGAGGCTTCTCCCAGTCACCCGGTCACTAGGTGCTATGACTGTTGCTATCTCCACTAGATTTGCTCTATATATAAGTCTACACTGGTCTGTGCTAGGCAGCTTCTGATGATTCCTCCTCCAACCTCCCTCAGCCTGGCCACTGCCAAGGGGCTAAAGTGGTAGCTACATGGTGAACTTTCATCAGACTCTTCTCACTCTGAACGGACTCTCTCCTCACTCTCACTACTCACTTCCTGTCCCTCGAAGAAGAGAACGTACCAGCACCATCTAGTGATGACTGGTGTGAAGTGGTGGTTACCAGCCTGTTAATAGGAATTTACAGCTTTACATATTGCATTGGTGACATTACTTTACATTACAGGCACAGTTTTTAGTAGAGATCAGGCAGAGGTCAGGATGGTCAGCGGATAGCTAGATGAGCTTAATTGTCAAATTTAGAGAGAATGTCCTTAATCTTCAGAGACCCTTTAGGCAAATTCACGCTGAAAATAAGTGGGCTTATAAAATTGGGCTTTCTAAGGTGGGTTTGAGGTGATTTTGTTGACAGGATTTACATGTCCTGAACTTATCAACAAAAATGTTTGTAAAGAGTCAGCGAAGCTCAGAAAACGAGCCGGGTTGTATATGTCGAAATCAAGCTGAATCAGTCTTGGCAGACCTAATGGACTGTATTGTTCAGGCCCAGAATGGAGGGAGGAAGACCCTAATAAATCCTGGGACATCCAGACATTAGCTCTGGCTCTTTAAGAAGCTGGATTTTGGCCAATGCATTTAGGGTGGCACCGGACAGAAGGAGAGAGCAGCGTCCAGAAACACTCAACAACAACATAGCGGGCTTCTTGGAGGCCTCAGGACTAAAGTGGCCTTACTGAGTGCAGTTCAGTGACTTCATCATACTCCTCAGTCACCACACAGCTTCCTGCGGAATACGGGGTACACAGCCCTGTAACTATATTGGTATTAGTAAATGGGCACCACTGTGCAGAGATAGATTTTATGTCACATTAGATCATGTGCATTTAGTAAACCCCTCAGCCCAGAGATTCTGCCAACATCAGTCATTTGTGTAAATGAATCTTCAGGCGCTCAGGTGCTGCACAAACCAAATCCATGCAGCATTATTATTATACAGCCTACAAAATGGCCTCCAGATTACTCCTCCATAGCTGGTCAGATAGTGGTGGTCATGCCTCAGTAGTGCATGCACGTCACTAATGTCACACACATGGAGGCAACTAATCACTGTTTGTGTTTCTTTCTTCTTTCAGGAACTAAGAATCAAAACTGCACCTACTACCCTCCATCATCATCATCAACATCATCATCATCAGGTGAGGAGCTCTTTCACTTCTGATTCCTCACACTAGTGCCTCATGCACACAACCGTTCTGTTTTTTTGCGGTCCGCAAATTGCGGATCCGCAAAACACGGAAGCCGCCCCGTGTGCCTTTTGAAATTTGCGGAACGGAACAGGCGGCCCATTGTAGAGATGCCTTTTCTTGTCCGCAAAACGGACAAGAATAGGACATGTTCAATTTATTTTTGCGGGGCTACAGAATAGAGCAACGGATGCGGACAGCACACGGAGTGCTGTCCACATCTTTTGCGGCCCCGAACAACGGTCGTGTGCATGAGGCCTAAGGGCTCATGCACACGTCTGTTGCCCGGCCGTGCCTGTATTGTGGCCTGCAACAGCGGGTCAGCAATATACAGGCACCGGCCATGTGCACCCGTTCTAATTTCTTGTGGTGCAGACTGATCACGGACCCATCCAAGTTCAATGGGTCTGCTCCCATCTGCGGCAACCACAATACACAGAACATTTGTGTACATGAGCCCTAAGGTTGTGTTCACATGTTGTGTGGTCTTGCATGGCTGCTCTCTGTCGGTTACTGGTGCCTCTATTACTGGTGGTCATTCCTGTCCTTCTCATGCGTAAGATTGTAAAGTGACTATATGGAGGAGAAGACCTCATCTTGTTTGAACTATTTAGTGGATTGTATTAAGGTTGTGGCTTTGTCCATTCTTTGAAACCAGATCTCCTCTGACCTGTAACTGAAATGCCACGTGTCGTGTCACTAGCTAGTTTGAGTTCATATGTGAATAAATCTTAGAAAAATAATTATGCAGGTGTTAGAGGAGGACTTGATTGGGGGAATCCTTGTTGCTGAAACACACAATTGTCTTTTCTATAAGTCCACGTGACTGTCGCATTTCGTGGACTGACGGCTGCTCAGCCCACCTGAACTCACCTCATCATAGTGACCTGTGCAGGATGACCACCGGTCTATGATCTTCTCGATGGTGTTGTACAGAGTAGACCTGCGGTCAGGTATCTCCCACCATTGGGGGTGTCCCACACCAAACAGAAGTTCTTACATGCTGATCTGTGGTGCAGCTTTTATGACTTATTGTCCTGTCCTTGTCCTGTCGCTCATCCAGGATTGGAACCAAGCAAAGTCATTAGTTATTGCATTAGCACATTTATACCTTGTTTAGTAAACCTTTATCTTATCTCTTATACATAATGGTAGGCAGGCGACATGATGGTAGGTAGGAAGGCAGCAACGGTGGCAAGATGGGGCACCATCAGTAAGGCCAGATTTATTCATCAGGCTCAGCTGCAGGAGTGTGACAGTCCTCCCGAATCTAGGCTTGGTTCATTTTGAAAGGTTTTCCTGTTTTTCCATATTCTACACAATTCTTCTTCTGTCCCTCACACTAGAACAGAAGCTTGATTGTGACTGTAGACTGTCCACGTCCTCTCAGGGTCATGGTTCCTCTTCTTCCTCCCTCGTGCCGATGTGCAGTAAGATGGTGGTGTATGACTTTTTACTGGATTTGTCCAAAGTGAAAAGCTTTGGGTTTGTCTGGCAGGCAAAACACCGGGTGTTTTTAAACATCATCTGCCCCCGATCAGGGACAATTCTTGGAAGCTTTGGAATATGATACAGCATGAGATGTGTCGGCGCAGTGTCATAATAAACACCTTTGGGGTCATTTATCAGACTGGTGAACAATAGAACTGGCTTAGTCGCCCATAGCAACCAATCAGATTCCACCTTTCATTGTTGACAGCTCCTTTGGAAAATGAATGCTGGAATCTGATTGGTTGCTATGGGCGACTAAGCCAGTTCTACTGTACACCAGTTGATAAATGACCCCAGTTAACACCGTCAAACATGCGTCTCCCCACAGCTATGTATGTCCGTGTCACTCTGACATCATTTACTATTGCTGTCATTGCGTTCAAGAGCTTAGCTGAGGAGGAGGGAAGGCAAAAATTCATTTAAAAAAATGAAAAAAAGATAAGTTTTCCTAAACATTGGGAGTCCCAGGAGCTTTATTCCACTAACAGATTTTAGGAAGGAATGACCTACGTGCACCCCTGCGGACATGACTGGTACTGAGTTGAGTTTTTTTCTAACCCAAAATGGGGTCATTTAGGACCAAATATAGGCCGTGGGGGCAGATTTTTTCGTAAAGGTGATCTGTGGCAAAATCTTCGATTACATCCCCTTCCAAGCCACATACGCCAGTTCTAATGAAGGGGGCGTGGTATGGGAGGGGAAGAGGGCGGGTCGGTAATACCGTTTCATTTATTATTTTCTATGCCAGTTTTTGGTGTACAAAATTGCGCCATTTTTCTTACTGAGGGCAATATTCAGTCCCTGCCGTTCATTCTCACAGTCCACAGTCAACTAGGCCGGCAATCTATGAAGCCGTGGAGCGACACAGACAGTCTCGATGTGATGACATGATCGCGACTGTCTGTACTGGGTCTTGGACAGCGCGATGATGTCATCACTTCTGCCTGCGCTGGAATCAGGCTGCAGATGGAAGAACTTTCGTGGCTGATTCGCAGGTTTGCGACGTGAGTGGGGTATTATTAGAGGCACTATTGGGGCATTAGAGGGGTTATCCTGGAAAAGATAACGATGACTTATTCCCAGGATAGGTCATCATTATCACATCAGCGGGGGTCCAAGTCCCAGCATCTCCGCCAATCAGCTGTTTTCAGGAGCCGCTGCCGTCTCCTGGCAGCTTTCTAAGCACAGCGCCATACATCGCATAGTGGCAGTGCTTGGTATTGCTGCTCAGTCCCATTGACTTGAATAGGGCTGAGCTGAAACTAGGCCATGTGACCGATTTACAGTGATGTCACTGGCCTATAAAGAGGCTGCGGCGCTCAAGGCCTCTTCTAACAGCTGCCCAGCGGGGGGTCCCGGGTGTCACACCCCTGCAGATCTGATACTGATGACCTATCCTGAGGATGTCATAAATATCTTTTTCTGGATAACCCCTTTAAGATTTATTAGGGTCACTACTGGGGCAATAAGAATTATTAGGGGCAGTACTGGGGCAATAAGAATTATTAGGGGCAGTACTGGGGCAATAAGAATTATTATGGGCAGTACTGGGGCAAAATAAACTACTGGGGGCATACAGAACTGAGAGAATAACAACTACTGGGGGCGCTATACAGGTATTATTATTACTTGGGGCACTCTAGGAGAGTATTACTACTGGTGGGACTTTGGGGAGCACTATTACTATAAGGGGGGCTTTCTGTATGACAGTATAATTTCTGCAGTATAGTGTTTGGGGGCATTGGGGAGCACTGCGGGCACAGTATTGGGGGTAACAGCAGGATAACAATGTTGGGGCGCCAGGAGGGGAAGGATGATGGGAAAGTGAGGAACATAAGATGTCTGTGTGGTAAATTCTACAGAGACAAGATGAGGCTGAAAAATACCATCATGGCGGTCTGCTCCCAATGGAGAGGATGAGGAAAGAGAATGTCATCAGAGGAAATGTCACTGGATGTAAGAGGCATGTAGTGCTGCATTCTCCTGTATGTTTGATAGTGCTGGATGTAATGTCCATCTAAATATGTAGTTGGCATTAGGGGTATATTGTGCAGTATATGGTTTTATTACTCATGGAGCTACAGTACGGCTTGAGGAACAGCCCAGAGCCTTCGAGCCACTTTATCCGCCACTGACTATAGGGACATTATTACTATGAGGGGAAATACACGGGGGGTTTATTATTACTGGAGTCACTCTGACAGAGCATATTACTACTGGGGGCACTGTAACTGTCTGGGGTATTCTCGCTGGTACAATTTGAAGGTACTTTTTATAAAGCACTGCTTGGACAGTATTAGTCAGGGCGCTGTCAGCTTGGCACACTTAATTTTGGGGAACTCTATGTTGTGGTATTGTTACTGTCAGGGGCACTATTATTTCTGAGGGCACTGTGTGGCATTAATTATTGAAGGGAGCATCTGTGTGGTCATAGTATCTTCAGGGGGATTATATGTATGGCTCTTCCCGCATATGGATGTAACTGTGCGTCCAGATTGTATGTTAGTTTCTGTAATCGGGTGTACAGTTATGTCCGAAGTAACACCCCGCACTATGACAGAAGAAATTGTCACAGCAACCGACTGTCCGTGAAAAGCCGGCAAGTGACCTATCAGACCGGCCCCTTGCCAGCGATCGCTCCGACTGATTAGTCCGTAAAGACTGACCAATCAGAGCTTACTTTGCTGAAAAGTGCCGGTTTAAGATTCTGATCTCCGTGTCCGTGAAGACCAGAGCCTGTATCCGGGTACCTTACAGGTACCATCTGGGCCCCACTGCAGCCCCCATTGTGTCACTTATAGCCCCCTTTGTGCCTCCGTGTCATACTGAATGCTGATGGCCGTGGGTTAGGAATTGAGCCGTCAGCATCGGGTGTCAGCTATAACATACAGCGGACACTCTGCTGCAATGGCGAGATCAGTGCTGGCACCAATCCCAGATATTTAACCCATTAGATGCCGCGGCCAGTAGCTCTGCTGCATCCATAGGGTTAACAGAGGGAGGGATCTCTCTCTTTCATTGGGCCGCCATGCTGCAATGGCAGCGGCCCTATGGCAGCCGGACTCCTTACAAAGCCATCCTGGCTTGCCGCGTACCTAAAGCCTGATAGACCCTACGGCCTCTTTCACACGGGCGTCATGTTTTTTGCCCGGATAAGAGGCGGGTGCGTTGCGGGAAAATGCGCGATTTTTCCGTGCGAGTGCAAAACATTGTCATGCGTTTTGCACTTGCGTGAGAAAAATCGCGCATGTTTCCCAGACCCGAACTTCTTCACAGAAGTTCGGGCTTGGGATTGATGTTCTGAAGATTGTATTATTTTCCCTTATAACATGGTTATAAGGGAAAATAATAGCATTCTGACTACAGAATGCTTTGTATAATAGTGCTGGAAGGGTTAAAAATAATAAAAAAGTTAACTCACCTTCTCCTCTTGTTCGCGCAGATGCCACTCTGTTCTTTAGCTGTGGACTGAATGACCTGAGGTGACGTCAGATCACATGCTCCAATCACATGGTCCATCACCATGGTGATGGAGCATGTGATCTGACGTCATCAAAGGTCCTTTAGCCCACAGATAAAGAACAGACCGGCATCTGCGCTAACAAGAGGAGAAGGTGAGTTAACTTTTTTATTATTTTTAACCCCTCCAGCACTATTATACAAAGCATTCTGTATTCAGAATGCTATTATTTTCCCTTATAACCATGTTATAAGGGAAAATAATACAGTGAATAGACTGTCACCTAGAACCCATGCGTGAAAATCGCACCGCATCCGCACTTGCTTGCGGATGCATGCGATTTTCACGCAACCCCATTCATTTCTATAGGGCCTGCGTTACGTGAAAAACGCACAAAGAGGAGCATGCTGCGATTTTCACGCAACGCACAAGTGATGCGTGAAAATCACCGCTCGTGTGCACAGTCTCATAGAAATGAATGGGTCAGGATTCAGTGCGGGTGCAATGCGTTCACCGCACGCATCGCACCCGCACGGAAAACTCGCCCGTGTGAAAGGGGCCTACCAGAGGCTTAGTGTCAGTGTAAAACTGACTGTACTGTGCATTGCAATAGATGACTATTGGAGTGCACTGTTCAGCAGTCAGCCGCACTGGATCCTCAAGAACCCAGTGGGACTTGGTAAAAGAAAGTGTAAAGAAAATTTTAGAAAAAATATGAAAAAAGGAAATATTTTTTTTAGATTAAATAAAAAAAATGCTTTTCCCATAATTGTTATTGCTTCCAAACCAACCTCATCTGTAAAAGGATCACATTACTTATCCGCGTAGTGAACACAATAGCATTTTTTCAAAAACAATGATGGAATTGCTGTTTTTGTTACATGACCTTCAAAAAAAAATGGTATAAACAGCGATCAAAAAGTCAGATGTACTCCAAAATTGTACCAATAGAAATCACGTTCTATTCCACAAAAAACAATCCCTCACACAGGTTCATTGGTGATAAAAGAAAAAATGTTATGGATGTATAGTATAGTAGCAAAATGTAACAATTTTTTTTAATAAAAAAGTGATTTTATGCAGAAAAATTTGTAAACATTAAAAAAATATACAACTTTGGTATCACCATAACCCACAGGACAAAGTTATCATATTATATATAATCCATTTATTTACATTTTTTGCCAATCACACCTTCCTGAAAAATGTTATATAAAGCGATCAAATAGTCATATGTACGCCAAAAAAACTATAAAAACGACAACCCGTACTGCAAAAACCAAGCCTTCACATGGTTACATTGGTGAAAAAAGAAAAATGTTTTGGATGTTAGTATACGGCGATACAAAATATAACTTATTTTTAATAAAAAAGTGATTTTATGCTCCAAAAGTAGTAAAACATAAAAAAATATATACTGTAAATTTGGTATCACCATAACTATATCGACCCACAGAATAAAATTATTACATATATACCACATGAGGAACCCCATAAAAAATAAAAAACACAAACAGAATTGTAATTTTTGCCCCCTTCCCCTCCTAAAAAGTTGTATAAAAAGTGATCAAAAAGTAATTTGTACCCTACAATGGTACAACATTTCCAGCAATTCCTTGTTAGAAAATCCAGATGCCACTCCTTCCCTTCTGAACGCTGCCTTGTCCCCACACAGGAGTTGACGACCACATATGGGTTGTTGCTGTATTCAGAGAAACACATTGTGGTGCTTTTTCTCCTGCTACCCCTTGTGAAAATGAAAAATGTTGAGCTAAAGTAACATTGCATTGGAAACAAAATGTAATTTGTAATGTAATTTTCAGAGCCAATTGTATCTAAATTCTATTAAAAGCTTGTTGGGTCAAAGCACTCACTGCATGCCTCGATCAATTCCTTGAGGGGTGTATTTTTTCAAAATGGAGTCACTTTTTGAGAGTTTACTTTCTAGGGTTACCTCAGGGTCTCTTCAAATATGACATGAAACCTAAAGTCCATTCCAGCAAAAGCTGCCTCCCAAAAACCATATGGCGCTCCTTTCCTTCTGAGCTCCGCAGTGTGCCTATCCATCAGGTTATAACCACATATGGAGCGTTTCTGTAAACTGCAGAATCAGGGTAATAAATATTGAGGTTTGTTTTGCCGTTAATCCTTGTTGTGTTACAGGGAAAATGTATTTTAAATGTATTAAAATAGAAAATCTGTGACGAAAATAATGATATTTTTAAATTGCACCTCTATTTTGCTTTAATTCATGTGAAACACCTAAAGGGTTAACAAAGTTTGTAAATTCAGTTTTGAATAATTTGAAGGGCGTCGTTTCTGAAATGGGGTCACTTATGGTTTCTATTATGTTAGCCCCGCAAAGTGATTTCATGACTGAATTGGTCTTATAAAGATGGTGTAGCACAGGGATCAGCAACCTCCGGCACTCCAGCTGTTCAGAAACTACAACTCCCAGAATGCTTTACTCACTTCAGTGGGAGTTAGAAGAACAGTCGAGCATGTTTGCATGCTGGGAGTTGTAGTTTCACATCAGCTGGAGTGCCGAAGGTTGCTGATCCCTGGTTTAGGACATTTTCTTGCAAATTTTAAAACTTGCTTCCAAAAATCGAAGCCTTCTAATATCCTATGAATGTTACTTTACGCCGCTAGAACTCAGGGCTGGCAGACAGATGCGAGAGCTGCCTGGACCTGTCAATCAGGACTTGGAGGGAGGAGACAAAGGTGGGAGAACGGAGCGTCTAGGAGCAGGAAACACCCCCTCCCCCCTCCGCTCCTATAGGCTAATTAGCATATTATAAAAGTTAGATTTCTGGCATAACGGAGGCACTGATAAAAGTAGGAATAGGCTAGTTAGGGTTAGCTGACATGAGCACATCGCCAATGTCAGCTAGCTTAATAGGGTTAAATCTGGTGACAGAAAACCTTTAAAATAACTTTTACAAAATGATGCCAAAATAAAGTAGACAAATGGTGAATGTTACTTAATAACTATTTTATGGGGTATCAATATCTGTCTTCAAATCAGAGAAATTCAAATTTAGAAAATTCTCAAATGTTTCAAATTTTCTGTAAATTCTGGATTTTTTTTTATACATAAAGGTAAAACATATAGACTCAAATTCACCACTAACATGAAGTACGATGTGTAACGAGAAAACAATCTCAGAATCCCTTGGATAAGTAAAAGCGTTCCAGAGTTATTACTAGATAAAGTGACACATGTCAGGTTTGAAAAATGGGGCTTCAGCATTTGGTCCAAACTGAAAGGGGTTAAATCTACTATGGATATATTTAAATTTAGTATTTGAGGGCACTGGGGAGCACAGTGGGCCAAGTATTGAGGGTGGCAGCAGGACGATGCTATTGGGGCACCAGGAAAGGGAGTTTGTGTCGAGAAAGAGCAGAGGATAATGAAATTTTAGAAAATCATCATGGCGATCTGGGCCAAATGGAGACGATGGGGAAAGACAATGTCTACAATCATGGAGATTTCACTGGATTTATAGGTAAGTAGTGCTGTATATTTCATTATGTTTGGTAGCACTGAAGACCTGACTGAATGTTGAAGATAAGGATGGATTCATATGTTAATTAGAGAGAACTGATGAGGAGAACAGAGAACAGGACATAGCAGCCGGTGTCGCCCTCCACAGAGACGCTGCTTCTGGGGAGCTATTTTGTGCCACCGTTTGGCATTTTTTTGTTAATATTGTATTGCACTCATTTTGAGCTAAAATCTTTTTTTCAATTGGTCATAGCTCAATTCTTAACTTACTGACCAACTGTAAGTGAAAGTACAATTAATCCAGCTAGACAGTTGACCCTTTGTGGCAGAATGGCTCAATACTTTTATGAAGACCAACTTAAAAAAAAAAATGTAGCCCAAAATGACTAAAATGAAATCATAAAAAAATTTCCCTCAAAGGTGTACATAGCCTTTAATATTCACATATTTTAATTGAACTCTTTGCTTTCCAGCTACAACAATCAGGAAGTTCAGAGAAGCAGTGATATCGCCCCTACTGGTCACTATGAGTATTGCACTGTTCACTACAAGATTCTGATTGGCTGAAGCCTCGGATGGAATTTGTTGGTCCTCAGGAAGAAGATGTGATGTCACTGTGATAGTAGTCATCAGCCAAGGATGATGGACTTCAATGTGAAGAACGATCAATAATGGAAATTGAATGACAGGAGCTTCTATAATAAGGGGGATGTGTCCTGGTTCATGGATCTGTCCTGTAGAAGAAAGTCAGGAAACATTACTTTATATTTCCCTATATACCAGCAGATCCTGCGCTGTAACGGGGCTCAATATATCAACATAAAACACACATATTATACACTGATAGACGGGATAGACCTGACGTATAGGAATCACTCTAGACTACGATGGCATCTTTACAATATGTAGTGTATATCGGCTTTATATTTACCAGGATTTGTATATCTACAGATGTAGCACCCGTTATCTGTACACCCTACGCTCTATTCTACTGACGTCCCGACAGTGAGTGTAATAAAGCAGCTCTCTACACAAATAACGTACTGCACCGTGGTGCATCAGTAGAGTAGTGCGCCCACTGTACAGATAACGATTGCTACATCCGGATTATATAGATATTAAAATATATGTATATTCATTTGTATATGTATGTTTAATTGGAAAAAGTTGTCAGGAATTTTAAAGTGCCCTGAAAATAATCTGAATTCAGAGTATCGAGCTGCCAACACAACTGACGCCAAGGTACACATGCCCTCTCCAAATCTTTAAGGGCCATCCCAGGCATCCTGTTTAGTCACTAGCCTATGCCATCCTTCCCTGAGTTATTGATGGGAAGTTGCCTGAGCAATGAGGTTCCTAGCTTTTCTCTTAAAACATCATATTTTATTGAATCAGTACTAAAAACGGGACCTATAGTTGAAGGTCACAAATAGGACAACCCATATGCGCAAATGTATGCAGGTCAGGCGGCAGACACCATTTTACATGTAGTATCTTCCATCCACTTGGGTAACATGTGAAATGCTGTATCAGACATCACCAAGGTCCTTTTGTATGCACCTGTCTGATCGTCCTCCATAAGTATTATAATATAATTTATTATCATTTTGTTTCTAGTGTTTGACCTCTTACTCAATCTGTACCAACCCCCTGATGAACCTATGGTGGGGGAAATGTGTCGGGGTGATTTACCTTTATAGTGTTAAGGTGGTAGGGATATCCAGGGCCCATCAGGTTTCGGCACATGGATGTGGAAATCCCACCGCAAGTGGTTGTCTCTGGGCTGAGGCTATACTAGGGTCTGTATAGGGAAAATACCCCCAGACCTATACCTCACCCATTTATGCCTTCACTTTCTGCACACGATTCCTCCCACTTTTTTCTTTTTCTTTTTGTTTTCGCTTTAAATTGTTGGTAGCGATACTCTGATCTGGTATCTAGTGGGATCAGATATATATCGTACCTGTTTTTGATTGATTGGGCATATGGGTTTTCCTATTGGTGACCTTCAACTATAAGTCCCATTTTTTGTACTGATTCAATAAAATATGATGTTTTTAGGGTCCTTGTTCTTTTTCTAGTAATTACTTTATTCTGGTTAGGACACCACTATTATCTATAATATCTGCACTCTGTATACTTCCTAGCTTTTCTATGCCTGACCTCTGCCCGTTGACCATGCTAAACCTATCCTGCCCGCCCTCTCCTCTGCCTGTTCATTATACTGCCTGCCCCAACCTTTAGCCTGTTTACTGGATTGAACACCGTCTGCCTGCTCTGACCTTGGCTTGTCCACCTACTACGATTCTGTCAGTTCCCTTTGGTACCCCACACCAGTGTCTCTGAACGAAGATAACTCCAAGAGACACCAACCTAGTGTTCCCGTCTTAATAACAACCCTGTTATAAAATTAACGGACCATGATCCTTCAGTGTCTGTCACTCCACCTAGTATTGCCCATGTCATGGTGCTGGAGGAGTTCATGGGCGGCACATGCACCAGTAGCATGGCTGTTCCTGGACGGTTCCCATGCTGAGCAGCCAATCCCTGGCTCATTGGCCAGTCGGAGAGATGGGATGCTGAGCCATTGAGGTCTCTATCTCAGCAACCAATCACAGGTCTAGTATGGGGTATGTAAACCAGGCACTAACTCTAGGTCAGTGCCTGTGATTGCCTATAGTGTTCTAGCTGCCATTTGTCCTTCTGTGCTTTGAGCCCGAAAACCTATTCCTGCTCATTAACCCTCCATATTTTGACTTTGGCCTGGCTTCTGATTAACCTCTTATTTGCTGATTGGATTCATCTGGTTCCCTAGCAGCAAAAACCATCCTTCTTTGCAGTCGGCTCTGGTGAACACCAAGGGGTAGCTTTAGATTTTGTTGATTCTGGTTCCAGTAACTGATCTCAGGTGGGTAACAAGATCATGCTGATACAGAAGGTGACAATCATGAGATCTGGATTATGTATATGGATTGAGAGTCCTGGTAACTCTGCACATGGTGCTGTCTCTGAACACAACACCGCAGACAGTCTCTGTACTTCTTTAAATTAGTAGTTTGGCACACCAGACTCCCTTCTCGGCAGCGATCGCAATTTCTGCCACACACTTCACTTGGCTCCTACATCGGCGCTACATTCATTGGGGGAGATTTATCAAAATGGTGTCACGGAAAACTGGCTTAGTTAGCCCTTCCAACCAATCAGCTTCCACCTGTTATTTTCTAAAGGAGCTCTGAAAGATGGAATCTGATTGGTTGCAGTCGGCGACTACACCAGTTTTACTTTACACCAGTTTTGATAAATCTCCCCCATTGACTCATATGTCTCCAAATACCTCTGGTGTGAGGCCGGCTGATGTCCACAGCACTGCTCTAAGGTAGAGTTTTCACAGGCACAGCTGGAGGACGAGGCTGACTCTCATTATGACAGACATGTTGTCAATATTGGTGGCACGCATCGCCAGGGGCAGACTGGGAATTTAAAGTTGCCATGGATAAAAAATCCATATTGTAGGTGAATCGAAATTGACAGAAGCAGGTCAACACAAGTAGGCAGGGACAGTAAGACAACAGTGCAGCAAAAAAATTCTGTCCCAGCACAATAAAATACCAGAGTGTAGCCCAATATAGTGCCCCAGAAGATGTGGTGGCAATCATGAGCTGTCACTGATCATCCTGCTCCTCCTCCAGTTGTCTATGATTAAGATATGGAGCAGAGGACTTAGGAGGTGAGATGTGGGCCACAACAACAAGCCAGCCCTGCCCTCAGAATGCTGCCTGGGCTGCGGCTTTGCCCTCATTTAGTCTGATCCTCGAGTAGTCATGAAAAGAAGAGAGAAATATAAAACCGAGTCACCTTGGTATGAGTTGGCCTGCGGCCTGAGATATCTGTGTCCCTGCACCATTTCTACACTGCCTCATGTAGAGGTCTGGGGCAATAAAGGTGAACTACTGGGTAAGGACCCATAGGCCCGCATGCTCCCCACAGAATTCCACACTATCCCTGATCTAAAGACAGCAATACAGTTCAGGGGGGCACTGCAGCCGCCAGCCAGGTACCAAAGTACCTGATGCTCCCAGCGTTCATTACAGTTGATTACAGTAATTGTCTGCTTAGTGCTCCCTTACAGTAGTTATGCCTCTTAGTGCCCCCCCTCACATTTTTTTTGCTCCCTTGGTGCCCCTGCACAATAGTTATGCCCCATAGTTCCCCACACAGTAGTTATGCCCCTTAGTGACACTACACAATAGAATGCTCCTTAGTGCCCCCTTACAGTAGTTATGCCCCCTTAGTGCCCCTGCACAATAGTTATGCCCATTAGTGCCCATGCACAGTAGTTATACCCCTTAGGATATAATATATATGTAATTCTAGATCCCCCTTTAGATCAGACTCTAAATCTCGATGTCCTGACAGAATGAGTATGATCATACACACTGGCTTCAGTTACATGTTTCCTGCAGCTTCACTGAGCGTCTCCACCCACTGGCTCCCGTCCTCCACAGTGCCCCTCCCCCTCGTCCCCAGTGCTTGGAGCATCACTTGTAACACCCCAAAGTGGTTTTACATCTCCTGCACCATGCTACTATCTTTAATGGGCTAACACAGGGTTATCTTAGGTATTTTTGTCCAGGTCCTACACAATGTGCATTCCTAATAATGTTGTTAAGTAACTGTTCATGCAATATGCTTTGTTCACCAGCAGGTGGCAGCAAATATGGCAGAGCTATCTTAGAATGGAACTTACCATTCCATTCTAACCTCCCTCTGTAGGTGAGTGGGCTAGTCTCGCTTTCTGTAAGAAGGGTGGGGACCAGTTATTTCCAGTTCAGGTCTTCCCTAGACAGTGGAAGGATGTGCAGGGGCAAGTCTCCGCCAGCCAGAGCACACTAAGCTCTGCTGGCCATGGAAGCCAAATCTTAAAGCCTCAGGAGCCAGGAGGAAAGTTTCTTGGCAAAACCTAGAGTCAGACTACAGAGAAGAAGTGCAGCATACAGAAGAAGCTGCGTTATACAGCCAGCCTGTCAGTACAGCAGAGTCAGAGAGAAACAGAGACATAGCAGAGTGGAGCTTGCCTGCCAGTTTAATGCTAAAGCCTGCTGAAACCAAGACAAAGCCTGAAACTGTTTGGAGAAACCTTTATTCAAGTAAAGCTGCCGTTAGCTTCATCTCAAGGTCTGGGCTTATTCTTTCAAATCCCTCAATTATTCCCCCTATTTATTGCTTCAGAGCCAAAGCCTGGGGTCCAGCCATATCCAGGTAGGAGCACCATGACACACATAAAGAGACATTTTAAAACACAACATTCCACTCTGCATTTCCTACACCTGGACACGATATAGGAGGGCCCTAGGGGGAGGCGGCCCGTTGCTCAGTTACTTGCGATTGGATGCTGCTTTTCTGATGCCACTAACAAGTGTCTGCTGAGACATCATCTGTGGTCTCCACCCATAACTGGATAGTGTAAAACTTCAGAAGGCGGCTACCAGGAGAGCCAAGTATCATGAGGAACACAAGATCCCAGCCCACCTCCTTCTGCACATGTATCAGACCCTCTATCAGAGGTGTAAATAGAAGAGGCTGGGCTGTGATAAGAAACGGCCAGAATTGACCTTCTCCTCAGTCCAGCAGATGATGTCACTGCATGGCGACAGCTGGAGAAGGCATGGCTGGGAGTTGAGGCCCAGGGTGTAAAGCAGGACAGACACTGCCTGGGCACGCACAGTCTTTACTATGTGTACTGTCAGAAGGGGAGCACTATCATGACCCCAAAAAGGAGGACATCACGTCCCCAAAATGACATTACAGGAAGAGATATAAGTGGAGAAGAGTATGATTTCCAGCATGTCTGCAAAGTGCCACCCTCCAGGGCCACATCACGTCCCCAAAATGACATTACAGGAAGAGATATAAGTAGAGAAGAGTATGATTCACAGCATGTCTGCAAAGTGCCACCCTCCAGGGCCATATTGCATCCCAAGTTTAGTGGAATGCTGAGTGGTGTGGTGCAGCCTATATATTTGACCGTGCTCCTACCTGGATACAAAGGGAACCCAGGCTTAGGCCCCGAAGCAAATAAAGAGGGATAGTTGAGTTAGAGGATGAAGAATAACTTGAGTCCAGATCTTGATAAACTTTAACATCAGCCTTACTTGGGTAAACTTGTATTTAAACAATATTCAGGCTTACTCTTGGTTCCAGCAGGTTTTGGCATAAACTGGCAGGCAAACTTGGTTATTCTGTGCTTACTCTCTCTCTTTCTACTGGGCTGACAGGCTCGCTTGATAACTCTGCTTTCTTTCTCTCGGCTGTGCTTCACTCTGCTTGGGTCTGGTTACTGGACTTTTGGACAGTTCTGGTATCCTTGGATTTTGGTGCCTTGGGCTGTTGTCCCTCTCCTGACACTCAGTAAGTAAATTAGCATGGATTCCGGGTGCTCTACAAGCTACTTCCCTTTGGAGGCTCCTGATTTAGAAGGAGAACAATTTCCCCTTGCTGATAAATCTTCTGGCAACTGGAGAACACTTTCCCCTTGTTGCTACTGCTTCCATACGTCTGCTTCCATGGCAAGCATAGCTTAGCCTGCACTGGCTGTTATAGGCATGTCTGGCTGTGAGCATGCCCAGGCTTACACTTCACTGTCTAGCCTAGACTAGAACTAACTAGCACTGCTGCCCCTCCCTTCTGGTAGAAAGCAGGACTGGCCCACTTCTGCCCAAAGGGGGGGGGGGTGGGGATTGGAATGAAGAGTTCCATTTTGTCTAAGGATAGCGCTGCCATATACGCTGCCACCTGTTGGTGAACCAGGCACATTGCATGTACAAAACAGTTTCATAACAATAATATCAATGCACAACGGTGAAGGACCTGGAAATAAATGAAAAGATGACATTCATGTTAAGCATTAGAGACAGTAGCGGAGTGCAGAAATGGTAATACGACTTCCACAAGTCCAGGCTGTTATTATGTCATATCACAGGACATTACAGAGAGGAGGCATAAGAGGAGAGGACTACAATTCCCAGCATTTTCTTTGCACTTACTTTAAAACCATGCTTCTTCAGTTTCTTCTCATCCATCCAAAGCTTCATCATCTTAAGTCACAGGAAGTCATCACAAGTTCTTCACTGCCTCTTTCCTCTCCACTGATGAACTCTGCCCCCCTCTGTACTAATCACATGATGGTGATGTCATTACAGGTCCTTCACTACCTCTTCCCTCTCTACTGCTGAGCTCCGCCCCCTCTGCACTAATCCCATGATGGTGATGTCATCACACGTCCTTCACCACCTCTTCCCTCTCCACTGCTGAGCTCCGCCCCCTCTGCACTAATCCCATGATGATGATGTCCACCGTCCTCTTATCAGCCGTTAGTGAAGAACTCTTACTAAGGGGAGGTGAACACAGAGGGACATGCCTGCCTGCCCAGGATGGAGGGAGAGACGAGTGTGAAAAACTGCGACTGTCCTTCTGGATCCAGGACAGTTGGGACCTGTGCATGTGATGGTGGATTGCTAAAAAAATTATATGATGTATTTTTTTAACACCAAACCTGCCGCCATTTCCCAAAAAGGGATAATCTTTGGTGTAGGTCTTAGAAATAACAAGCCGATACCTCCAGGTGTATAATCGGCAGCGGGCGTCTGCCCATAATAAGGGATCACTTTATAAGAGAGACAGAGCAGTGCGTTATCACACCGCCGCCATCCGCCCCCGTAGTTCTATGTCACTGTCACTCTGATGTCACTGATGCTGACTTGGCGTTAAATAGAACTTTTCAAGGCAAATTTGGGGTCTTTTGATTTCAGTCAAATTTATTTGGATTTAATCAAATCTGACGTCCAATATGATAGAACGAGATCGGAAAAGAGGTTCAAGAAATTCGCTCATCTCTCGTGGTATCACTGCTTTTATTTTTTCAGCTTTTTTTTAAACCTTTCTTTAAACTGCCAGACAATTCCTTAAATCAGGGGTTTTCCCTGTAAGGCTGAGTTCACACGACCGTATGGCTTTTTGAGTATTTTGCGGTCTGTTTTTTGTTTCCGTCGTGTTTCCGTTTCTGTCCTGTTTTTCTGTTCCATTTTCCGTATGGTATGTACAGTATACAGTAATTACATAGAAAACATTGGGCTGGGCATAACATTTTTAATAGATGGTTCTGCAAAAACAGAACAGATACGGAAGACATACGGATGCATTTTAAATGGACTTAAATGGAGCCACGGGACGTGATTTGCGGGCAATAATAGGACATGTTCTATCTTTCAACGGAACAGAAAAAGGGAAATATGGAAACGGAATGCATACAGAGTACATTCAGGTTTTTTTTTGCGGAACCCCTGAAATGAATGGTTTTGTTTACGGGCCGTATACGAACCGCAAAAACAGCCCGTAAACAGAAAAAAAACGGACGTGTAAAAGAGGCCTAAGGCTGAGTTCACATTTCAGTGATTTGGTCAGTTATTTCCATCAGTTACTGTGAGGCAAAACCAGCAGTGAAGCCTCCACAGATATCAGGTGTAATGGAGAGAATTCCTCCAGGTTCGAGTCAAAAACACAAACCACAAAAGCTGATGGAAATAACTGAACCAGTAACTGAAGTGTGAACGGCTCCTGCACACAAACGCATTGTTTTCCATTTTTTTTACAGGTCCGTATGCGGAACCATTCGCTACAAAGGGACTTGAAAAAAACTAAATGACTCTGTGTGCATTCCATGCCTGTATATCCGCATGTCCATTCCGCAAAAATAATAGAATATTTCCTATTCGTGCACATTTTTGCAGATAAGGACAGACATTGTTACAATGGATCCTCAAAAAAACGGATGCCACACGGACGTCACACGGAAGTCATCAGTTTGTTTTGCAGACCCGTGTTTTGCGGACTGCAAAATACATACAGTTGTGTGCATGAGCCCTTAACGGAGTATCCTTTGTGTCAGTTTCCCCCCCCCCCATCTTTTAATATTCTCTTGGGGGACAAATTATATGACAATATGCAATATATAAAAAAATACAAGTAAAATAGTATGAATATAAAGAAAAAATATTAAAAATATAAAATTGACCTCTTGGGGACATGTTATGTGGCAAAAATATATAAAAAATAAGTTAAAAATATAAAAATGTATAATAAAATTACAAAAATATAATAAAATACAAATCGAATAAAAAAGATAAGAAGGAAAAAAGGATAAAAAAGTGTCTTTTAATGACCTCTTGGGAGATCTATTATGTGGCAAAAACCTAAAAAGATAAATTTAATAAAAAAATGAATAAAAAATAATGAAATACAAAAAAAAACATGCCAACAAAAGCTGTTGTCTTTGTCGCCCAGTTCATATTATATATCCAAACGACCATCACAAAATAGGGACTCATTTTGTTAATTTTTATTGGTGTCAGTTAGGTATAGCTTGAAAAAAAATACTATTTTTTAAATGTTTTATTTCCACAGTTTATTATCTCTCTTCCTGGTCGCTGCTGCTATGTCTATGTCCACCCCACCTCAGGTAAAACGTTCAAGATCCAAGGCCACTTATCGTGCCAGACGAATTTCGTCATATTTCTTATTAAATGTCCCTGCGGCCTCGGCTATGTTGGTCAGACCATACAGAAAATCAAAGAACGTATCTGCCAATATAAAGTAAACATCCGTACCAAAAAAACAGACGCCCCTCTGGTTGAACACTTTTTGGAACACAAACATGCCATCAGCCAATTACGCTTCCAGATAATTGACTGGATTCCTCCTCTAGGACGAGGGGGGATCGTCAGGCGGTGCTACGGGAGAGAGAGCTGTCCTGGATCCGGCGGTTATGTACCCTACAACCGGTCGGGTTGAATAAGGATTACCTTTAGGCTAATTATGTAAATGGCCCACTACAATGTTACTTATACCTGTTCCATGTATTTCTCTTATAGGACCAGAATTGTCCAGTAGCGGATGGTGACTTCCGCAAAGCACACTTTACGGTCCCAAGAAACCTCTCGCTGAGCATCCAAAGGGTGTAGTCAAGACCACCCGGTCCTCTACCTACCAACTCATGGTATTATATCCCTACCCGTCCTCTGGGTACAGAACATCGTACTAGTATCTGGTTTAGTGATCTCTCTCTGCTCTGATCTAATGTGGACGCCCAGGTGATTACCTCGTCCAGCCCATTCTACCTAGCTCCATGGCCATCCTCCTCTGATGCCCTTGGAACTATGTAACCTGGTTTAACTGTGAATTGGGGTTATGCTTCTGACAGTTCTGACTAATTGTGACATATCTTGTTGCTTATTATGTCATGTTTTGTATTTTAATGGATACATATAATTCTGACTCAGACAGCTGCTCACAATCTGATGCGCATGCATTACATAGGGACACTGCCCTGCTTTTGCGCCCCAGCATCGCCCCTTAGCTAACGCACTGCTGTACCAGTAACTCCGCCCTCACCACAGCCTCTCTTAGTTCCATTAGGGATAGTGAGATCATGTGACTTGATCACATGGCACTTCAACCTCCGTGACACGCACGCCACTTCTGGTTGCGAGTCCGATAACCGGAAGTGACGTATCGGCACACTTGCTAGTACTTACTGACGCTCTAGGTCCCAGACCTTGCTCTGGTGACTGGGCCCGCCCACCACCTGTACCACATGACCCCCATTCACAGGCCACCAGGGGATACTTAAAGATGGCGCGCCCCACATGTAACCAAGCGCCGGCTGTACACACAGTGCGGTCCTCAGAGTGGTGAGTTACCTATCTATACTTAAATGTACCGCAGTTTGCCTTGCTATCCAATATAGGTCCTCTTATTCCCCTTACCTCCAGAAGCCTCTTCTGTATCCTGATATACTCTATCCTCAGATGTTTAAGTATGCACTCCTAGGAGTTTTATTCTTGTTTCTTTCCGATACACTTTCTCATGTTGTCTCAGTCTTGTTGGGTGGTGTGGTACTTGGGACTAACCGGTGGCAGCTCTCTGCCGCAGGTGTGCCTTGACTACCCGCCAGCTAATACCAGTATTTACATGGCCTGCTGCCATAACAGAAAGTAAATGACTTATTGCCACAATAGATGTCTCTGTGTGCTAGTACATTCTGGGGCCATCCCATCCTTCTTGGCCGCAGTCTACACCACGCACTGCACTAGCACTGATGTACCGAGCACAGCTGCTCCTAGGGCTACTGAATATAATTTAGCTCTTTGGAATACGTATTGAATATGTGACTGTAACATTATTATATGAAACCTCCAGATAGCCCTCTTTTCATGTTATATTTTTAGCTGTATAATCATGTATTTGTGCATCTATTTATATTATCATGTATTATTGATCTTGATGGCCACTATATGAATTTTTCTTTCTGTATATTATGTCTTGTCAGCCTGATGAAGGGCGATTATTAAGCCTGAAATGTTGCAACTGACATACCACCTATTCCGGCTGAAATAACATGAAATAAAATCATTAATTATCACCACTTAAGGAGTGCTGTCTAAATATTGTGATGCTATGTCTATGGTGGGCAGGGAGAGAAATGGGAGACGGCGCACACACTGCGCACCTTCCCTTCATACAGCTGATCAGCGGGGGTTCCACCGATCTGATATTGTAACCTATCCTGGGGATAGATCAGCAATATTAAAAGCCTGGAGACCCCTTTAAATCATTCTCTTATGCATTTATTTAATAAGAGCACACAGAGCTATGGGGACTGGATATTGCGGATGATCTAGCAGCCCATGTCCTCAGCTCTGTACACAAAATCCCGCTGACCGGTTCCCTTTAAAATAATAATTAATAACTAGATGGAGTCGTTTCTGAAGAAACCACAGGATGTTGGCTTGAAATCTGATTGGCTGTTGTTGCCACACCCCTTTTTTTCCTAATTGTGAACCACAGTCACCCAGTGACTAACACTTTAAGGTTTGGGATATATGGCATTTAACGTGTAAAAATGGCAGCAGTTTTATTGTTTTCCATTGAAAATCAATGAGTGAAATTTGATTGGTTGTTTGTGGCTCCGCCCACTTTTTCTAACTTTGAAGTGAAAACAGCCAATAACCACATTTGTGATATTTGAGGTTCATGACATCAATAACGTGAGAAAGGCAGCCTTTTTAGTTTTTCCCATTTAAATCAATCAAATAAATCTGATTGGTTGTTTTTGGCCCCACCCACTTTTCAGAATCTTAATCCCAGTCCTCCAGTGACCAACTGGGCCACGTTTGAGGACCCCGCCAATAACAGTCTAAGAACAGCGGCAGTTTTAAATTTTCCCATTTAGAAATGGCTGAAATTTGATTGGCCATTGTAGACTCCACCCACTTTTTATAAGTTTTAACCCCAGTCACCCAGTGACCGACGGCGCCAAGTTTGGGTATTCTGGCTTAAATACTGTGAGAATGACAGCAATTTAAATTTTCTCATTGAAGTCAATAGGGAAAATCTGATGGGTTGTTTGTGGCTCCGCCCACTTTTTAGAGTCCCTAAAATGTAACAGAAATTTTCAGGTTAACCCCATGACTACGTGACCAAAGTTTAGTGAGTTTAACTTCAAAGCTCTAAGAGTGGCAAAAGTTTACAATTTTCCAATGAAAGTCTATGACAAAAAGTGGGGTCTTCGGGGGGCCGCCCCAGGGGCCCGGAGGGTGAGATCGGTTAAAAAAGCACAAGCAATCTATTTGGGTATGTGCCGAACAAGTGTGCAAAGTTTGGTAATTGTACTAAAACTGTGGGAGGAGTAGAGTAAAGAAAATAGCTAAATTTTCATTGGCCGTTGCTAGCTCCGCCCACTTTGGGGTGTCCCCTCAAAATGTACCCTTTTATTCGGGTTGACACCAACATTATGTGGTCCGAGTTTGGGGAGTGCAGCTATAAAACTGTGTGAGTGGGATTGTTTTGAAAATTTTCCTTGTCAAAGTCATGGGCAAAAATGGGGTCTTCGGTGGTCCGCCGCAGGGGCCGGAGGGTGGGATCGCTTATTAAAGCACAAACAACTTACCTCACTATAGGTCGAAGAAGTGTGGAAAGTTGGGCGTTTGTAACCCCATAACTGTAGGAGGAGTAGAGTATAGAGAAGGGAGGGGCGGAGAAGAAGAATAAAACGGAATAATACGCTGAAACAATCGAAGAACAGGATGTTATATCTACAGATGTAGCACCCGTTATCTGTACACCCCGCGCTCTATTCTACTGACGTCCCGACAGTGAGTGTATTAAAGCAGCGCTCTACACAAATAACGTAGAGTAGTGCACCCACTGTACAGATAAGGATTGCTACGTCTATCAGCATGGCACATTTTGACTTGGCAAGATTTGCCCACTCTTCTTTGCAAAAACACTCCAAATCTGTGCCCAGGAGGGCATCTCCTGGGCACAGCCCTCTTCAGATCACCCCATAGATTGTCAATCGGATTCAGGTCTGGGCTCTGGCTGGGCCATTCCAAAACTTTAATCTTCTTCTGGTGAAGCCATTCCTCTGTTGATTTGGATGTCTGCTTTGGGTCGTTGTCATGCTGAAAGCTGAAGTTCCTCTTCATGTTCAGCTTTCTAGCAGAAGCCTGAAGGTTTTGTGCCAATATTGACTGGTATTTAGAGCTGTTCATAATTCCCTCTAGCTTAACTAAGGCCCCAGTTCTAGCTGAAGAAGAACAGCCCCTTGGCATGATGCTGCCACCACCATGCTTCACTGTGGGGATGGGGTTCTTTTGGTGATGTGCAGCGTTGTTTTTGCAACAAACATATCTTTTGGAATTATGGCCAAAAAGTTCAACCTTGGTTTCATCAGACCATAACACCTTTTCCCACATGCTTTTGGGAGACTTCAGATGTGTTTTTACAGAATGTAGCCTGGTCTGGATGTTTTTCTTGGTAAGAAAAGGCTTTCGTCTTGCCACTCTACCCCATAGCCCAGACATATGAAGAATACGGGAGATTGTTGTCACATGTACCACACGGCCAGTACTTGCCAGAAATTCCTGCAGCTCCTTTAATGTTGCTGTAGGTCTCTTGGTCGCCTCTTAGACCAGTTTTCTTCTCTTCTTTTCATCCATTTTGGAGGGACGTCCAGTTCTTGGTGATGTCACTGTTGTGCCATATTTTCTCCACTTGATGATGACTCCACTTGACGACTCCCTTTCTCCTGACTGATACCTTGTAACAATCAGATCCCTCCGATGCCTTGGAAGCTCTCTGTGGACCATGGCTTTTGCTGTGGGATGCGACTAAGAACATTTCAGGAAAGACCAACTAGAGCAGCTGAACTTTATTTGGGGTTAATCAGAGGCACTTTAAATAATGGCCGGTGTACGCTGACTCTTATTTAACAGGATTCTGAATGTGATTGCTTAATTCTGAACACAGCTACATCCCCAGTTATAAGAGGGTGTGCACACTTATGCAACCACATTATTTTAGTTTTCTTCTGTCCACCTAAAATATTTCAGTTTGTTTTTCAATTGAGTTGTACAGTTTATAGGTCACATTAACCACCTCAACCCCGCTAGCTGAAACCCCCTTAATGACCAGGCCACTTTTTACACTTCTGCACTACACTACTTTCACCGTTTATTGCTCGGTCATGCAATTTTTTATATATTTATATTTATATTTTATTCGTAATAATACAAAATTCATATCAGTGTTACATTTGTAATGTTGTAGAATCCATGAGTCCATCAATTCTAATTTATAAACATACTTAACAATAATTACATACAGGTACCCAAACTTGTGTAGCTATTACAAATCAAGTGGAGATCTCGCATACTGGGGGAAAAAGCAGGACTCGCTCGGCATCCAAAACTTAATAAGGCGGATAGACGAAACATCTCTTTTGGCGTAATATTATCTATGAAGGGCAGGGATCAGAGGCTCGCAACCCAGACGGCCGCCAGGCAGCAGAAGCGAACCGCGTAGGCCCACTCCCGAGCATGGGTGGCAAAGTCGGCGGACTTAACAATCGTGTGACCAATCACCTGACACACACATAAACAGCACGTAGCGGGCTTACAGCGATCTTTGATCACAAAAATATCGTAAAACAAAAGAGGGGGTCCAGCAGTCTTCTGTCACAATAGTGGAAAAAAACACTCACATATTTTACTGCCTCATCCCCATATAGTTAAAAATTGAGTATTAATGCCCTGCCTAACCGTGCCTCACATATATTCACATTAGTGTTTCCTATGCCTAAGGACTCAAATCGAGTATCACTCGAAAGTCACCGGCACTTTAGGGAAATGTGGACAGAGACATAACCAAAGTCTGACTCTGCAACACAATTGTCCCATTAAGAGAACACATAATAACAGCCATACAACACATGTGTCGTGTCGCTGCCCACAGTCCAGCCTCATGTCTATCCGGAAGAGACGCGTTCCGGGTCACACCCGATGCCCCGCCCCCCGAAGTCCCAGGTCCCGGACTCCTGCCCATAAGTCGCCCAATATTATAGAAAAATCAAAGAAATAACCATTATTTAGTGCCGGTGGCTAGCCGTGTCCCAGTCTTTCCACAGTTTACCCCACCTTAAATATCGACCAAACCCAACCAGTTACTGCAGTCTGGAGCAGAGGAGGAAAACCATAATCTAGATATAAGAAGCCTAGCTAGAAACATCACCTTGATCAGGAGTCAACGTTTTATAGGCTGGTAGTTAACCTCCGAAAGGTCTCCCAGGACCCATATCCTGGGGGACAAGGGAACATCAATATTAAGTTTACGAGCCAAATTAATTTGAACCAGTCTCCAATACCATTGGGCAGTCCCAAAACAGATGTAAATGATCTGCCCCGGGGTCGCCACAGCGTGGGGAGTCAGAGGAGGCTCTAAGTCCTCTCCTATATAGCCATATAGGTGTCACATATATTTTGTGCAGAATATTAAATTGTACGACAGTGGTTAAAATTATGTGAAACAAACTTTAGACTTTCCCCTATATTCTCCCAGTCTGGAGAACCCACCTCTGAGAGTGAAGTAGACCAGGATCTCTGTCCTGGAGAAAGAACATCCATAATTTTTTTTTTCATTAAGTGTCTATAGCAATGTGATACTTTAACTCTCATGGTGACTTTCTTACAAATTAAATCATGCAAAAATTCAGGAGTATCTACAATGAATAAGTGACTGTTAGAAGTGCTAGAAAGTGCTAACCTCAATTGAAAATATTGATACCAAGCCACCTCGCCTAGATTTTCCCTTTGCCTTAGCTCCATGAGGGGCAAAACCGCTGACCACTTGATGTAGGTACTGAACATTTTTGGTCCTCCAGTACTGATGGCAAGTTAAATCATTTAGATTCAAAAGCTTTGAATTGTGCCATAGTGGGGTGCACATGAGTGATGCCTTAACTCTACACCAACTCCTTATAGCCA